>NC_091821.1:215865405-216135405 GCF_038994185.2 Dermacentor albipictus | reverse complement strand
TTTATGAAACACGATTATCTACACCAAATTCCCCTCATAGGCACAGAATATACAGACCGCTGCGGCCAAAACAGCGTTCAACAATACCGCTTCTTAGCCGGTAACGTAACAGTGACCTAACTGGGAATTTCACTGGAGCCAATGTTTTGAAAAAGGGACTTGTCTTCGCACTGATGGAGACAGGCCCCTTAGTCGAAACGTTGGCTCCAAACCTATTCTTTGTTAGACCACTGTTAATCACTTGAAGCATCTTCCCATGAACCTCTATATTGTTTGGATTCTTAGCCGGCAGTGACTCGTCACTGGGGACTCAAACGATAGCGTTAGGGTCGGATTCACAAAGCTTTCTTGTTCGTAAGGGCTCTTTGCTATTGGCCAATTGCCTTGGTTAATAATGTGCTGAACGTCATGATTGGCTGGCAAATGCTGTTACGACTAATTCTAGCGTGAAATACTCTAATGCTAATAGCATTTCCTAGCCTACTTAACACCCTTTGGGTATATCTATCTAGCCTCTTTAGGCCGCTCTTGAATGAAAAGAAAATCCTATAAAAAGTTTCTGGTAGTGGGCGGAATCAAGCCCGCGTTACAAGGGTTCCTCAATCACCACAGTCCGACGCTCATGCGCTGCACCGCGAATGCCCGCGAGCAATGAGGGAATACTTCTCAGCATTAGCACGCGCCGGCACGCAACACATCTAGGCGGCTACGCAATAAGAAGGGGACATCGTGCGGAGTTTTTCGGGCGCGCTGCCAGGTGGCGCAACATGCCCAGAGGGAATATGCACATATCGCATCTGATTAACTCAAACAGCCTAGGTGGCGAATTGTCACCGCCCCATTTCAAAGGCCTTCTGGACTGCTGTAGTTATGCGTGAGCCGCCCGCAAGAGCATTGCGGAAGCTGCAATGCCTGCCTTTGTAACAGCGCGCAACAGTGCACAGAGGGTGTGCTCTCTCTCCCTGATGGAAATTTCTAACCCCCCTCCCCCCCCCTCCCAGCCCCCACAAGCACAAAAGCACCGCTGCAGAAGGTGCAGCGCATGTCTTTGTACCCGCGCGCAACATTCCAGAGAGTGGACAGCCATCATGAGATCGGTTCTGGCGGAATGTTCTGTAAATCTGAGCACTGTTTCTAATTTACATATAATGTAAAGCTGCAATCTCGTCCTACTGAGATTTGCTGATCAAACAAACTTAAATTAAGACACTTGAACTTGGTGTACGCTGTACGGGCACGCTCGGTCAGTCAGTTCAACGTTATCTGACGGCGCGAGGAAGCTTTCGAATTGGGTCAGTTCAGTTACTCTTTTCCGTTTTGTCACCTGCTGCACTGCTGTGCCTGAACAGGACAAAAGTTTAGCAAAAAAAATAAAAACGAAGGTTTCTCCATATTTTGACTGCTTTCCATAAGGTAAAACAAGTAAATATAAAAATACATACTATTTTTATGCGTTATACTATGCTCCTTCCGACGGTTTTGTGACTTAAAAAAAAAGCAATTATATGCATTTCCCTTGTTGCGATACAGGTTTTCCATGGCGACCCATGCTCCCTAAGTGCAAGGCCATTCGGAATAACGGTGCGACATTTTAAAAGAAAGACGTGTTTTATCGCTCTAACATCCTGGTCGAGGCGCAATCACACCAAGCAAAATGTTGTTGTACCGTTCCTTTAATTGTTATGAACATACCGCTGAGGGAACGACGATGAACTTGTGGAAAATTTAGCGAAACGGGTGGCGCCGCGTACGCTCTTGCGGTCGGTTTTTGCTGCGTTCGCTTATTTCGTAATAGGGGACCCTGTCGCAGGGGAGACCCGGTGAAATAGTGGGTGTCGCCACTGCAAACGTGAAAATCGCTGTAGGTATTAGCTACGCTTTTGTTATTCTGCTTAAATCATTGCGTCCCCCTTCTATAACTTTGCTCGTTGGTCTAACGTGCAAAGATGATAAATTGCAATTAGCTCCTAGTTTAAGGAAAACGAAGAAAATATGGGGCCGCCAACGCAAACATATCTTGCGCCACTTAAAAGAGAGAGAGCGATAGAAAAGGAAAGACAAAAAAGTTAAACCGAGGATATATCCCGTTGAATATCTAGGACTGGCGAAGTGGAAAAGGGATACGAAAGATGAGAAAGAAAGCATGAAAGCATGAACAATATAAGACAGTTTTTGTGGGGGCTGTCACACAGTCTGTGGAGGCGCCAGATAGTCTTAGGCAGGATCAATGTTTTACTCAGACATACGATGCCACGTAGTGCACTGTCACAATTTGTGCCTCGTTTCAATTAGCGCTTTCATAGTTAGCGAAAATAAATAATTTCCCGATTGATTGTTTCGATGGTAACAGAAGCCCCCACAGGTCATTGAGTTGTGGTCACAGCAGTGCGCATAACAAAGCCCTCATATCGCTTCCACCTAAATTTAGTTGACCACAGGATTTCTCTGAGCATATTGAAGCATGGCGGCTTGAAATCATCTCAGCATGGTGGTGATGCAAACCCTGGCCCGTATTCACAGAAAGCTCTTACGCTAGTATAGTTTGTCAAAGAAAATTCCAGTCAATCCTGACGCTGGGCATATTAGCGAAGTTAAACGGCCAATGACAAAGAGCAGTTACGAAAAAGAAAAGTTTTGTGAATTCCGCCCCCTGTACGGAAACGGCAGCAATCATCATTCAAGTTTGCACAACAAGGGGCTGCTGGGCGTAAGCATGCATTTAAATACGGGGTGGTCAAAATAAAGTTTTACGGTTTTCTTCAAATTAGGCGCTGGGAGGTACGTGAAGTTCATCGATACTAATATGTGATGTGGCCAGGGGGACTCAAAGTGAGATGATAATTATCGCTGTCTGCCAGCCAATTAACTGACATTGAATAATTAACTTTTTAGTGACTGCAGTAGGCGGGCATGTTTGCATTCAAAAGTTAGAGGCAGTCGTGATTCTGCACAGTTCCACTTGGCAGAATTCTTCTAGCATGGCCGAATTTCCGTTCTCATGATTACGCATGCAAGGCAGTGACGATCGGTGCAAAGCTCCTCCCTGATGTGACGCGGCTTTTGCGTGCGACGTTCAGTCTGAAACGGAGATGAGGCATAGGCAAGGGGATGATAACTGTTCCCCTTTCACTTTCGGCTGGAGAAATCAAAATCAGAGAACCCGGTCGAAACACGCGAATGCGCACTGTAACGATGGCGGCAACTGCCATGCCGAGATAAGGGAGCCAGCGGAGAAGCCGTATGGCACTGCGCATGCGTCGTGGCAACTAGACGAGCGGCCATTGTCCTCGCCTGGGTTAAGCCAATAAAGTGACGGCGAATTTTCACATAGCGTCATTTTTATTGAAGTTATCAACAACAACGACGAAAGCAGATTTAGCTGTGGTAAGAAATATTTCGTTCTGCTATAATAAAGTCGGTGTGCTCGTGCACAAATCTCGCTTTTTATGGAAACACGACACCCATCAAGATGCCAATGCTTTAAAAATGTTTAAAATGTTTTTCTTCCACAGCAACGCAATACTTAACCGCTCTCGCGTTGACTCAATAACTCTGCGCAGTACTTCTGGGCTGATGCGCGCACAGGCAGCGATTATCCTGTTATTGGTGTCATTGTAGTCAGTGGGCACTTTTGCACGAACTCGATCTTTAACGTAGACCTCAAAGAAAAAAGCCGAGCGGAGTAAGATCACGGAATCGCCGTGGCGAAAACATCACTTCTGAGCGCCCAATCCACTGTCGTAATAAATGACGGTCCAGCCAGGTCTTTGCAGAGGTAGAGAGATGTGGTGGTGCTCCGTCAATGCTGGAACCATACTTGGTGCAGGTCATTCAGAGAAAGGTTGGAGACAAAGTTGTTGGCGACAATACTTAGTATTTCTTGCGTATACTTCTTTCCGTTCACGTTGTCCTGAAAAAAGTAAGGTCTAATGATCCTGTCCCCGAGTATGCCACACTACACATTGACACTCCAGCGAACTTGGTGCTTGAGCTGCCGCAGCCAGCGTGGATCTTCTTGGGATCAATAATGGGCGTTGTGAACATTCACTGTCATTCCGGCAAGACCGAGATTCGTCTGCCCAAATTACTATTTGCAGGAACTCCTTTTCTTCATTAATTTTGATTCAGAAGTTAAGTCGCCTTTCAAAGTCTGCCTCACTTAGCTCCTGATGAAGGCAAATATGGTACTTATGGAACCCAAACTTCTTTAGCGCATTTGCGACAGTTACGAAGTTACGTCCGCACTCATCGGTAATTTCGGGCACTGATTTCTGGCATCAACGCTACGCATGCGAGAACGTCAATTTCGAAGTCTTCATCGACAATTATCTTCTTGGCCTGCTCTGAAGGTGGACTGAGCCTGTTGTGCGAAAGAGCCGAAATATGTTTATGAAGGTTGGCTAGTTAAAAGTGGACGGTCTGGGTGGTGAACCGCGAGCAGCCGCATCGCAAATGATGTATTACCATTCATTTCAGCCATTACAAGAACAACGTCCATTTCGTTTTCGGTAGAATACATCGTCCCGGTAGAAGCAGACATGTCAGTAACAGTCCATCCCACCGCGGTTTTTGTTGATTGTCCTTCCAGAGGCGCCGCTATGGCGGAAGCAGTCTAGTAGACGGCAGTGAAGCTAACGCGTTGACAAGATAATGTCCCCGTACAATCTCAAGTCGTACAAAAACGTGTGGAAAAATTATCGACCGTGATCGCCCTTGAAAAGATAATGCGTACTGCGTGCGCCACACCACGCAGTTCTTTGATTTTGCCGACCGAGAGTGAAAGGGGTACAGTTATCATCTTTGTCTATGCCACCGCTCCGTTTTCAAACTAAACGCCGCACGCAATATACATCAGGGAGGAGCTTTGCGCCGATTCTTACTGTCTTGCATGCGTAATCATGCGAACGGAAATTCAAATTTGCAGCCGGATATCTCTAAACATGGGCATGCTAGAAGAATTCTGCCAAGTGGAACTGCGTAGAATCACGACTGCCTCTAACTTTTCAATACAAACATGCCCGCTTGCTCCTGTCACTCAAAAGTTAATCATTCAAATTTAGTTAATTAGCTGGCAGACAGCAATAATTATCATCTGACATTATGTCACCATGGCCACATAACTTATTTGCATAGGTGAACCTCACGTACCTCCTAGCGCCTAATTTTTAGAAAACCGTAAAACTTAATTTTGATCACCCTGCATAACTTGCACGACTAAACATGCGCATCTTCATATGTTTCACTTTGCTCAATAATCCGTATTCCTTTGTCATATGACGTTTTCGGGATTACACAGAACGATACTCATTTTTTCAAATCCAAACCTTTTGCAGTGCCAGTGAAATCAAACGGTTGTACTAACAAAGCTTTATTCTTGTAAGTGGTCTTTGCCATTGGCAGGTAATTTTCACTTATTATATGTACGGCACCAGGGCTGGCTGGAATTTTCTCTTACAGGCAATTCTAACGTAAGAGGAAATTCTAGCCAATCCTGATGTGTGAAATATTATTAGCAAAGGCGGCCCACAAAAGAGCACTTCCGAACATAAAAGCTTTGTGGATTGGGTCCAAGGTTTTTCACGTGAGTACGTTTGAACAGTACGGCGGAAAACGTTGCCAAAAAGAAAACAAGCGTATCCCATTCAAGAATAAGTCTCTGCTCCTGAAGTTGCCGAAGCATTGATGGGAGAAAGGTATCGCTGGCGGCGCCCTTCTTTCTAAGCGTTTGATTAAGAGCTTTCGTCAGCCCACTCGGTAGACTCTATCGCTCTCGCGGGGCCCTTCCGGCAGCCGGTCGGAGGCTTTTGCGAACCAATCGCAGCGTCTTGACGGCAGGCCTCGGGTGGTGGCGTGCCGGGGCCAATAAATGCGCCGCCTGATGCGCGCCCACGGAGCAGGGATTGGTACACACGCGCGCCTCTACACCCGGTCGGCCTGGTGGCACAGCAGTTTGCACAAACAATTGAGCGATCCGGAAAGCACGGATCACTCACGCGTCTACTCGAGACTTGTGGCTCGCAAGACGTCCGTGCCAGAGAGAGCACTGCAGCAAGGAACAGTTGATGGGGGGGGGGGGGGGGGGGGGTAGAAGAGGGGGGGGGGCAGCCCTTCCATCCATTTGCCATAATTAAAATCACCGGCAGCCGGGACCCGGCGCCCGCCCCTACGGTGTTCGGCCGGCGGGTACAATGGAGCCGGCTGGCCATTAGGGCCCTGACACCGAGGCTGCCGATTCGAGCCGCCAAGCGCGGGCGACCCGGCGCCGCTTTGATCCATTTGCGTCAGGTGTTGCACCGTTTGTGACACGGTGCCCCTGCACCGGCGGCAGCAGCGATGGCTGCAAGCTCCATGGTCCTGCGCCGTGACAAATCGCCGTTTATTTGGAAGAGGATGATCGGGGCCCGCCGATGGAGACTGCCAACAAGTCTGCGCCCCGTCGAAATGAAGAGGGGTCCGGGAGGCGCACATTTCACAAGAGCGGCCCTTTTCTCTTGCTGCCGCCGCCCTCTCCTGCCATCTCCGGGCCGTCGCCCAAGGCCCCGGCGTGTGCCGTCAGCGGCCGGGCACGCCTTCGCGCGGGAACCCGCTCTCGCAGCTCCTCTTCTCCAATTGAACGCGCCACCCGGTGGCTTTGTGCGGCCATCAGATGGTGCGGACGTTTGGGCCGCTTATGCCCAGAAAAGGCTCCAAAACTTGCACAATGCCAACGCTGAGCGGTCCGTAATAAAAGAGAATAAGAATGATGGCACTGAATGGCGGGCTGCGCTTGAGGGCTGACTAAGGTGCAGCCGCACTGGTTTTGTTAATGGGAAAAAATTCATGCCTGGCTCGACTGCCATATACCAACTACATTGTGCCAGAGCGCAAGAACTCTATCCTCAGCTTTTTGCTGCGTTAGGCAGAGCGCAACACTCCAGTTTGAGACTACGACGAAGTTCTGCTTTTCCTCAACTGACTCACTTCTGCCTTTCTGGGTGCCCCGTATCTGTCTCTATTTCTTTTAGGATCGGGTTTTGTTAAACATATTGTTATTTAGCAGTTGATATAGTGAATCTACTGTCGTGGACAAATGAAAACCGTACTGAAAAGTTCAACACAGACGAGCTAAGTGAGGAGAGAGAGAGAGAGACGAAGGAAATAAGAAAGCCAGGAACGTTAACCATAGCAGAAAATCTCGTATGCTGCCCTGGGGGCTGGAGGAGGCAAGGTGCAAAGATAGGAAGAGAGTATAAAGAGAGATACAGCACAGACGCACTATCAAAGCCGGTCACTATCATCCACACCACTCCAGTACTGCATCACGTGCAGCAGAATGAACGTCAATTAATGATAAACGAGGTTTTGCATACATGTTCTTGTTAAGAATTGTTAGCAGTGTCTTCGTCGCCCTTGGCGTTGGTTTATTAGGTAGGCATGGCCAAATGGTTTGTTTTGACAATGTTTTGTGATCAAGGGGCAAAATCTAAATGTTAAACTTCGTGTACGGGGTTGTTCTGGTTTGGATAATATTAATTCCGACATGGGTTATACCTGTGTTTATGTGGGGATATGAATGGCACCACTGTATGAAATCGAACAACAAAACTTTCATTTTCAAGAGAGAAGGGAGGAAGGAAATGCAGGAGATTAACCAGACTGAGTCCAGTTTGCTACCCTACACGTGGGGAGGGGGACGGTAGGGCGAAAATGTTCGTGTATATTAAATACCCTGATTGCGTTTCATTCGTCATCGCCTACATGCACGTTCCAAATCGCGGTGGCTCCGGTTTTGCGGTGCTGTGGCTCTGGTCTGCCGGTAGCGTACCTCGATCTGAACACGCATAACGAAACTGCTGAGTTGGAAGAAAGGGATTACTTCGGGTATGGCCGTCACAGGCCAGTTGTACGCTGGCGTTACACTTTACACTCACTGCGAGGGCACGGAGGGTACTTCTCTTCTTAAACTCCCTGTCGCAGCCTGATGCTACCTGATTTGACTTGTCGCACCTGCTCTAGAATCTTGCGAGGCTGTCGGAATTGTCTCACATGCCGGCCACAGGTACCAGTTATTCAAGAATCGTTCACTAAAAAGCTACTTTTCGAGAAACAATGTTCCGCAACAAAACGACAAAGTTGTATCTCCTGTTAGACACCGAACAATGAATGTGCCACCAAATTTCCTTAAAATATTAGCCGAAAACTTTGAACCTGATTGTGACGTGCTACTGAAACAATATTATTGGGCGACACAGAGCTAAATTATTTTATCTGCTAAATACACTGTTTCATCCCGAACGTCGCAGTTTTAAAGAGCAGCTTTCTTTGCCTACCCTTCCAGGTTTGGCATGGCTGGCTATTGTCTGCTGCTGCGTCGGTCACTACCTTAGCAGATATATTTATGGATATAATATTCAGGTGTTGTCTAGCACCATTGGCCGGCACCGGACATACTGCCAACTGGCACAGGATATAGCGCAAACCGAGACAGCCCGAGGCCGCAGGTCATATAATCAACACTCCGCGATCCCCTCAAACAGCTAGTCGGCGCTGGCTCGATAAAAATATACGTGCGATTATGACCTAATCATTAGGAAAGTAGACATCAAACTATAGAAATGTTTGCTTTATTAAAGAAATTGTGTTCTTGATGACGCATATTTCTTGCAATGGGGCTATTTAGGTATCTATTTTATCACTGAATATACCCGTAGAAAGCAAGGACAGCACTCTGGACACCTATATGGCTACAAAAGATGGTAGTATTGTCCCGCGTGCGAGCTATTCAGCAAGGCAGCAGCAGCACCCAGCCGGCAGCCAATCAGGAAAGACCGGTAGGGTTCGCGAAGAAAGCTTCGCTAGAAAAAAACAAACGCAAAACTGAAAAGAAATATGCAGATCCAACGCGCATGTTGGAATCTGTGTGGAACGAAGCTTTAGTGAAGTGGTTAATTAAATGCTATGAAACTAACGACTCTGCGTAGGATGCATCCTGTGTAACATGTAGTCTCGTGTAATGTTTCCCTATTGACAGCAAATGTGACAAATTTAACGTAATGTCATTTTTATTTTTATGCAACACACCGCTCTAAAGCTGTGCCATATTCCAAACGTCTAATCAGGTGGATGCGCAGTGTGAGACGATGATAAGACGACGACAGAAGGGCCGTGACGGCGGACGACGACTGTACTTAAACGACCAAATGACGATGGCATGGCAACGATGGAATGGCGACGGTGCCATGTCGACGACGGAATGACGACAATAATGGGATGAAGCCGCTGGAGGGTCGATGATGGTATGACGATGGCAGTGCGACAATGGGATTACAATTGAGCAAACATTTCTGCTCTTCTATGAGTGCTTTCCTAACCATTAGACCGTAATCGCACGTATACTTCTATCGTTCCAACGCCAACTACCTCTTTCAGCTGATCGTCGAGTGTTGATGATGCTGATTATTTCCAACTATAGCACATATCCACAATGGGGGATCGGCCAAGAAGTGGGCAGTATGTTTGAAATAAATAAGAAGAAATAAATAAACACGAAGAAATGTTGTCACTTTGCGTATAGCACAGGGGAGCGATGAGCACATGCGCGCGCGTCAGTGTACACCAAAGACACAGGAAGTAAAGGGGCAACTTTATAGCATTTTCTTAACCGCCTCACGAAAGGTTCACCTCACATAGATTCCAAATTGTGCATTGGATTTCCATGATTCCGCCAGAGCCCCCCCACCCCCTTCCTTTCTTATTTTTTTTTTGTCGTAGTGCATCGCCACTTTCCAGGGAGGATTATTAATATTAATGTTCTAACAATGGGTTCAGGGAATATTGACCAAAAATGCGTTTATTGTAGGCAGTATCCTTAGAATCAGCACAAGGTTCTAAAAAAAAAATTAGGCGCTTTCTTATATTCTCTTACCTTAATATTTTTTTCGCTGCACGCGTGGTTTTGTGTGCATAGCACACAGCACGCGTTTCAGCGTTCTGATGCCAGTATGAAAGCCGCATGTTCGCCTTGACTGCGTATGCAAACACGGTCCCTCTTGAGAACTAGTGGCCGACAGCACGAGTGCAAAACGAGAGACGTGTACAGGTGGTATTTCTTTATAAGTATAGCGCGGAACCATGGCACAAACACTTTCCAAGTATTCTGTCGGCATGTTTTAGGATTCGAAGGAATGGGGTCTCCGAGTCCGGCGTCCCACTGAGGGTCGCTCTCTACCCTACGCCACTAGTGCGTCTCGAAACGGGTAGCTGGCCTACGCTACCGGGGCGTCACACGGAGGCTAGGAGGGTACACGCCGTCGTCCGAACTTTCACGACGAGAGTTGCTAACTTTTTGATGAGTACGAGATTGGGAGGTTGATTGTAACAGGGGGTTTATCCACGTGAGGGAAAAAGGGCAAACATTTTACAGGAAAAGGCATACTCGTACTGGCCGGAGCACAGAACGCAGTACATCGTCCTCGTAGCACGAGCTACTGTCAGAGCAGTCTACATCGTTCTGGGAGAGCACACACAACACATTCAGGATGTCTCTTAAAAACTGTCAATCTTCACTAGATCAGTCGCTAGGGAAACGGGTAATGTTCAAATCAACCAGACCGGTGGTTCGCATCCACACAGCCCAACGCCTCCGAGTAGGCGAATGTCGACACAAAGCCCATGTGACGCCTCCGAGCTGATCCTGGAAAGGGGGGAAGCAAGCGCACCAGACCCAATGTTTCACTGACGGCCAACGAGATGTCAGTGGCCCAAGCTCGCCAGAAGGTAAAGCCAAGTTCCGCCAATAATTTCTATCTCGTCATGACGCTTCCGCGTAACGCTAGGGGAGAGCTTCACATAGCGCCCGCAGGGGACAGCACCGCGGTGCTCGGGCAAGGTGAAGGTCGACGGGAGCAGACGTTCAACGGACGCCACAGGCGTTCTGTGCGTACGCTCGCTATTGCGCAAGACTTGCTGTATCAGCGTGGGAATATTGTCGGCACAACCTGCTAGTCGCCGGCCTGTTTTTGTGCAGTGTTCAGAAAGTTAAACGCGTACAATTTCGAAGCAGCGACTACAACGCCTTGTATCATTTCCACGTTCAAATACGTTCGCAACAGCGGCTTAATTCATAATTCAAATTATACGCTTGGACTACTCCATGGTTATAGACTGACTACATGGCAAGCTGACGTCACACGTTTATGTAATTGCGCGTAAAAAAGAATCCTGCGTTTCAAACTAACGAAGGTAACCAAATTTTTACTTAACGAATTACCAAATGAATAAAGTTATTACTAATTATTACTAAATTGCTAGTAACTTAATAAATGAATAGATTATTACTAATTATTACTAACCTAATAACGAATTATCAAATAATTACCAAACTAACAACTTACTTAACTTACTAACTAATATAACAACTACATTAACTAACTAAACTAAATAATAAGTAACGTAACAAACTGCAGTAACGAACTCAACCAATAAACTAATTACATAATAATAACTAAGGAATACATCAATTAAGCAAAATAAATAAGGTAACTAACAAAACTAATGAACCGATCACGCTAACAAAGTAACCAATAGATTAAGTTATCTAACTGAAATAACAAAGTATTCACTAATAACCACCTAACTATATAATAACTAAGCAAACATAGTTAACTAACTAAGTAATCAACTAATAACTAACGCAGTGAAGTATCTAACCAAATATAACTGACTTATCCAACTTACTAGAAAAAGTGCAAATAGAGACAGCCGAACAAAACAGTTTGTGCAAAGCAGGCTACTAAGGGTGAGGGAGGCGATATCAATCATAAAACGGCGCCGTGTACAATTTAAACTGAAACCAATCACATATTAAGTTATTTTGCCAAAATTGCCGTCGCATGTTCACTCTGCAAACATGCTGAAAGGAATGTGGGAGAGGCGCCTTTCCTCGTGAAAGATTTCCATGATCGCGCAGCCCTGCTATCTGGTGCGGCAGATTGTTCTCCCTGCAACTTACGCCATCGCCTCTGGTGCCCCTTCTGTCCCTATATGTAACTTTCGTTGAGGTTTCATGACCAGATGAAAAGTAACATGATTTTGGCTTCTAGCGTGAAGTGAAACACGGACACATAAAGGAGCGGACAGGACGAGTGCTAACTTTCAACTAAATTTTTATTGAAACGAAGAACATATATATTGGTGATTGCAAAAGCCGTAGCATAAGAACATGACATGGTAAAAAGGATCAGTTAAACATATCAGGGGGTAAGGAAGTCAAAGAACAAAAATTATTTCAGATTAGTACACGTATTGCGAAACTACTGAAATTCGGAATCTAACAGAGACAACGAAGCATGACTGACGCAAGTGTCTCCTAATCTTTTTATGTGTAAAGCCTCGATAATTTCCCGCGTGGTTTGGCATCTGTGTCTAGAAAGAATTTTTGTGTCTTCAAAGAAAGGTTTGCAACCACAATCGAAACAATGTGCCGCTAAATGTGATGCACTAGGGTTGTTTAGTGAATGTTTGTGTTCTTTTAGTCTAATGTTAATGCGCCTACCACTCTGTCCAATGTAAGCTTTCCCACACTCGAGTGGAATCTGATAAACTATACCCGTGTTGCAAGGCACTAAAGGTGACACATGTTTAACTCCGCAATCATCTTTTCTTTTTTTGCCTTCCTGTTCAAGTCTCCTATTTATCAAAGGGCACATGTTAGCCAACTTGCGTGGGGCCGAGAAAACGGTACTGACGTCATACCTATTGGCCACATTCCTTAAACCATGGGATAATCTATGTATGTGGGGTACTACAGCAAACTTTGTTTCTTTTTTCTGTTTTTTTGTTTCTTACCAGGGCTTTTTACCCATTTTACAAGTTTTTCGCAGGTTAGTGATAATAAATGCACGGGATAGCTAGCCTTTCCAAGCCTTTCTATCTGTTGTTAAAAACTTTGTTGCATATTGTGCGGACATGACTTAGTAATGGCAGACCTAAGAGTTGAATAAGCTATCCCCTGTTTAACAAGTTTAGAATGGCAAGAAGAAAATTCTAGCAGTGGCTTCTTGGCCCTAGGCGAATGATGCCAACAGACATGCTCATCCTGGAACGTTAAGCAGAGATCTGGAAACTGTAATTTGTTGGCCTGGATAATCTCTAGCGTGAAACCTAGGCCCCCACCACATTCCCTAAAAACATTTAAAATATCCGTAGCTTTCTTGGTGTAGTTATCGCGAGAACAAAACACCAGATAGTCGTCTACGTATCTAAACGCATGCACCGCCAATTCCTTAAGATTGTTTTGTAGTGTTCTATTAACGCTTTGACTTTGGTTCTTTGACTTCCTTACCCCCTGATATGTTTAACTGATGATTTTTACCATGTCATGTTCTTATGCTACGGTTTTTGCAATCACCTATATATATGTTCTTCGTTTCAATAAAAATTTAATTGAGAGTTAGCGCTCGTCCTGTCTGCTCCTTTCTGTGTCCGTGTTTCACTTCGCGCTAGAAGCCAAAATCATGTTACCATACCAACTCGCCCAACTGTCTATCCTTTTGCAGATGAAAAGTATTGAAGAGCCCTGGTAAAGATTATCCAGGTCCTGGTGTCTTAAACTGAAGTTCTGGGAAAACCCCCGTCGTCTCGTTCTCACGCCGATGTCTAATTTGGCGTCACTTACAGCATTTCAGTGTCCACGCTGACTCGGTAGAATGTTGTTCGACGTCGGTAACACAATGATCCCAGCCTCCCCTCTTCGGCGAATGCGCCAAACGTAACAATATAAAATACTGAAAACTTATGTGTTTGATGCAGGTGTATCTGTACATGGCTGCTTTTTCACACCGTACGCACCTAGCAGGAGAAGCAATACACGGTTATCTAACGTAAAAATGATTTTTATAAATTTCGCAACACATTGTACCTGTATTTTCGGTTTTGCAAAGTACATTTCAAAAGTGCGGAAATATCAGAAGCATAATTTTATAATCTTAATTTGTAATACGTCGCGCCATGTCAAGTCCGGCGTTCTCGTCCTCCGCGCACATTTTGTGTCAATCCGTTTGCACTTCAGAACACGTGCATTTGCACTCATTATTACAGGCGCTAATGGCCACTCCGTACAATTACTGCTTCGTACTTACAAGTCAGTTGAAGAATACTCAATAACCACATAGATGAGTTAGAAATATCTTCATTTATCATGAATGACAAAAATATGCTGCGTATTGGATTACGGTTACCCCTTCTTTTTACATCCGCCGCAAACGTAGCTGTAAACGTTTGCTCGGTCATCAGCAGTCTTGCGTAAAGAGCGTTTCGACGTGCGCCGTTTATCATACAAAAAGTAACGTGACAGCACGCGTGCCTGGACACGGACCACTCTGAAGGCAAAATGCAGCCGCTTGTGCTCTTCGTCCGTAGAGAGATTTCTTGTCGTGCCTTTTGTTTTGCGCTTGGTTCCTGTTCTTCACTTCGGCTGCGCCGAAATTAGCCGAGCCACTTTTCTAGCCCACGTACGCGTAGCTTGCGCAGAAAATATCCGTATTGGCTGGTTCAACTGCCCCCCCCCCCCCCCCCATGGTGCTCGATTTCGATATTCTGTTTCGTATATGGCTGCTTCAAATTACAAAGCAAGCAGGTGGTGCGATAGGGAACCGAAATGGACTCAGCTCTGCCCCTGTAGCACTTCGCAAAACATTACTTTGGCACATTATCCCGCAGTGAACACATTGCAACGAAACAGGCCCGCGAGCTTGCAGTAGTTTTGGACAGGTCCTTGGAATGGAGGCACGCACACACGTATGACCCTCAGTATCGTATGCCGAAGTTACAGCAAGCCATTTAGCGTTATCTGGTTTAAGGATGTGTATAAGAATTTCGCACACAAACGGCAATAGCTCCTTGTTTACAGCCGGGTAACATCCTTGTTGCCTGGCTGTGGCAAACGATGTTCGTTGTGTTGCGTTAGCAGTCGAGGTAAGTCAGTGTCGGTTTGACGAAGTACGCCTTCATTGTTTGAGCGGATATGTGGTTGCGCTTGCGAGGCACTGTTACCTAGAGAGAAACAGGCATGATTTAGCCCCTGAAGTACTTTCAGACGATCAATCAAGACCTTTGGTCACTGGCCGCTCCCGATCAGCCCTTTGTTTCAAGTTTTCTAGCACAGCCCACGCGTGACACAGCCCTCAAAGTGCTAACTCGGCTTACCATTAACTGATGTCCATCAAGCTTAGAACGACTGACAGTTGGGCAAGTTGGTACGGATTCATGTTACTGAAAGGTTTGCACGTACACGATCGTGCTATTACTGTGTCCATGCAAGAAGGAACAAAAAGGATAATGCTGACTATCAACTGAAAGATCACACCGTGGCGGCCAACAAGGAAGACAGAACCTATACCTATGCGTGCTCAAGGGAACGCACCGCAAACTCGTCAATCATGGACACGTGCGGGCTGAATTACGCACGTGCTCCCGCCCTTAACGATATGCCAAGCCTCGACCATAGGGCGAACTTCACTCCTATGTCTAACAACACTATACTGTCTGCATATGTTTTCGTACACTTGCAATCGCGACAGTGAAACGAATGGTTAGACGGGGTTCCACCGCTCAACGAACGTTTATACTAAATTAATCTGCGACATAAATATATCTGCCGTACGAAAAATGAGCGCAGGAAAAAGAAAATTCATGAAGTACGCCGATTCATCATTCAGCGAACTTCTTTTTATGTTTTACTGCTCTCTCTCTGTTGAACTGTTGAACTGCTCTCTCTTTCTTTGGGCAGCGGCGCATATGTTTCCTAACGTATTCTCGGCCGTAAGAAGAACGTTGATTTCGCGTCGACTGCCTACTTTCTTAAGTTTATGTCACAGTGAATGCAAAGAATACCCATGATTCGCATCCTAATCTCAGCAATTTCTGAAACGATGTGGAAACTGGAAGACGTCATAAGTGGTATATAATTCACAACCATGCTTGCTTGAGTAGACTACCACTAAACAAGAGGGCAAGCTTACAACCGAAATCCCTAACTTCTGCAGAAACACCTCCTCTTTCCGCTTCACTAGCGTCGACCTTAAATACATAAATAAGATTTAAAGGAAAGCCGCCATAGACACACCACATTTGTCCATTAAATAATTATTCTTGGTCTTGCTCGGTAATACGATGCTTAGCACACTTTAACAACCGATCACACTGTAGAGGGTAATAAAAATCTTCAGTATCCATACTGAACGCAAAGTATTCAGCATGAAATGCTTTTAGCTCCCGTTGTCGGCGACCTTCAAGTGACCTTGAGGCAAAAGTCAGAGCCGTTATCCGGGATCTCAAACGAGAACATCCGGGCAAGTTGCGAGAACAACATGAGATCACCGGGGAACCAGACAATAGCGCGCATTACATACGCGACTTACTTTCCAAACAAGCTACAAAAAATATTGCTACGAGTTCTTCCAAATGTTTGTTCCCAATATCACTCAAGCTGTAACTTCTAGTGTATACGCTGAAGTATCATTTGTCATTTCCAATAGCGACGTTCAAAAGGCAGATACAGGGCACTATACACTTGATTGCCGTCTTTTGGCGCTGAGACAGAGTTGCCTGTGGTCTTTTAAACGCCAGTGGTCCGTGCGGTCCATGGCGCGCCATCCGCTGCGCACCGCGGATGGCTGTTTGACTGAGACGAGACTTGCAATGAGACCTTGCAATGAGGTTTTGTCTGTGACAGGAAACTATTGCGTCCATATGGACCAGTGCGCAGTATGGCGCTGTGTGGTGTTGTGTGGTGGGGTGTGACTTTGGCAACATGCACTACACCCATTTCACGATTGTGACTAGTATGATCTCCAACCAATTTGCTTTTACGGTAGCCATTACATGCTTACACTTCCTCTCGATTACGAGAGAGCCAGAATTTTACTACCACAAGACCCCCATCCCCATGCTGATTTAAGCTCAGTGCAGCGTTTAGTTCTCCCAGGTCAGTGGGCAAACCAAGTATGTGCTTCCTATAACGCCCCCTAAAGAGAAAAATGCCAGCTAGTAATTATTTCCAAATCTCCTACCTAGCATACAAACTTCGTACTCCATTATTTCCAAATAAAACTGATGCCATCTTTGTTTGTTACAGGACAGCGGGGAAACTTTGTAAACGTTTCTTATAACCCCTCAGAACAGGCAAATAACGAGTGATTAGCAATTTTCATTCAGCCCTTAATTCACTCTCGCACTGAAAATTTGCCCGAACACAACCCCAGCAGACCCAATTCTGTTCAAATATAAACTCGGTGAAATGGTCTAGTTCTGCCAGGGCACCGCGAAAACATGCTTATAACGTTTTCGAGTGCTTCTATAGTCGCATTAACAGCTTTGCTATAGACGCATTACCAGGTCCGTGTCTGATTGCTGGACTCTTCCAGGTTCTTCCTTGCACAATAGCCCAGTGTCATATCCGTTAGAGGCCCCATATGCATATATACTTCGCTCGTGACAACGCCAACTAGCGCTTCGATACGACAGCTGCAAAACAATTTGCTTACAGATGCAAAATTACGTACGTGCGCCAGTTTCCATTAGACCACGGACGCACGAACAGAGCGCGCGAGTAATGGTCCACCTTAGCACTGCCCTTCGCGTGCCTCAAGTCGCATGGCAACAAGTTGCTTATAAAAGCGAGAGCATGCTATACTCGCGGACAACTTTCTGTGGCTATGAAGGGAAAGCTACGGAGGTGAAGCGCGCAAACGTGAGAGCGCTTCTGAAAGGATTCCCGCGTTTTAATCCACGCTAGTTTTGGCCGGGGAAGACAAAACATGAACACCTTATTAGCAGCAGTTAAATTAGACAGAACACACCATTGAATGTAGAGGTTTACTTATTTTGCGGCTTTTCACTTCCGCGTCTGGGGAAACGCGAAACCCCCGCACGTGGAAGCTGCGTCGATTCGGCGCCTGCTCCGAGACACCAAAAGCACTGTCAAACGCTGCGGACTACTTGACGCGATAACACATGTGCAGCAGCCACGCGCCCGTAGCTTTCCCTTCATTGCCACAGAAAGTTGTCCGCGAGTATAGCTTCCATATGCTTCCCTTGTGGCAGCCAGTGGTTTCTTTGAGGCACTATGGTGCCATCATAGCGCCTTGGGGAATCGACCCAGGTCGTAATGGAAGAGGTTGCAACGTTCCTTCGCCAGAGTACAATAAATCAGATGTCATGCCATCGTCGTGACTGTCGCCATCATACTCTCGTCGTCGTTGTCGTGCCATCGCATTACCGTTGTCGCTATGGTGACGATGATGTTTTCTAATGGCATCCGCTTCAATAGAATATGACAACAAATAGTCACCTAGCTTGCTTACGTTATTCAGTTTTATATACGTCGTCTCAAAATGACGTTGCACCATTTGCTAACACTTCGTGGGACCCCAAGTATAACGCTAGATAGCCGGCAACCTGCAAAATGCATGGAATAACTTTGGTTCCCCCAGTTCTTGGGTTCTAAATATTTTTTTCTTATTCGTAAAGCTAATAATGGCCCCCATCTTACATGAACTCACTGATGCCACACGCAACAGCCAAAAAGAATTGATGAGCGTGAGAAATTCAACGTTATGACGTCCTGCGCCTTCAAACTGAGTGTCGCGCATGTTGCTAATCTCTTCGTTCCTTACGCATCAAAGCGACCTGGTAATGTGAGGATAGTGTTAGTTGACTGATGATGTCGCCTTAGGATATTTAATAGTGTGATTATTAGGTTGCTTTTGGCTGACAATTAAAGTACACAAGTGTCACAACGGTAGGACAAATTGCATTCTTCATTAGCGTCCACGAGAACTGTCTTCTGTAATTTCAGTGAAAGAACGCCTCCCACACAGCTAAGGTTCACCGTGCAACCACATTAAAACTGTTCAATAATACGGCTAAGATAGCACTTATTTTAGACTTATTCATGGTGTGGGAATATTTGAAATTTAGAACACATTTCGTATAGTTTTTACTATTCGATCCATGTTCCATTGGACCATTCACTATGCGAAATTGTGGAATGTTCATTTCTCCTCAAATGTAAGGCGTGACAAAGTTTATTGCAGTCTACAGGGCGAAAGACAAATATAAGTAAGAACTGTTCCAAATTGTCCTGCTACAGGAGAGCAGCCGTTGCTGCGTGGAGGCCCCAGTTCCTGAGCGAACGCAGGGGATTGATAACTTTCACGGAGTCATTCAACAAGAATGTCTCGCTTTTAGACAACCTATATTCTAATTGTAGCACAGTTTTCTTCGCTGGGCGCCTTGGTGCGTGCAAACGAACAGGAAACCAGCAGAGAGCTCAGGAGCTCTTCCGAATCCAATCATATCAATCCGATAATTTGAAAAAGAAACCAGTGAACGCACGTTTACACGGGGTAAAAAGAAATGGCAAGGATCAGCGCTGTACTTGCAACTACTTTTGTAAGATCTTCGACAAAAAAGAGAGCGCATGCACCACACCATTTGAGACAGACCGACAGAAAGAGAGAGAGAAAGCAGCGATAAAGGGGATAAAAGGGAAAGGGGAAAGGGAGGTTAAACATGGTTGAGCCCGGTTCTCTACTCTTCATTGGGTAAGAGGGGAAAGGGCTAGACGATTCCATGGACCGTAGTTCACGGCATGCGTTCACACACACACGCAATGAAGCGTAGTTTGGGACAGAAGAAAACAGAGAAAAAAAAAGCATCAGACTAACGAGTTGTCAAGATAGCAACATTCTTTTTCTGTTAGAAGTGACGATGGCGTGCTCAACCATCTTTCGTGGCCCAATTTTCTAATCCAAAACTCTTCGGCAATTTCACACTCGTGCAATGTGTTCCTTGTCTCAGAGCGATACTTCAACGAACGCGGGAGCGCAACCGCACTCCTTAAAATGCAGTGCCAAATTCTAAACTGTGCCTGGCGGAATCAAGTTCCGATGTTCATGCAATCTGTTCTTAATGCAACATCATGTCAGGCCTACATAACCTTTTCCAAATGTGGGATCCTGTAGACTTCTTCTTCCCTTGTGTAAGCGTCTGTCAGCTGGTTTTCTGTTCATTCACAAATGCATACCAATTTGCTATGTCCGCCGCGGCCGGGATCCAACATCACGTGTCCTGTCTCATCGTGTCTCTATCCCCTTAACACAATGTGCCGCTGCTGTAATATCACACTTTTCTTCTTCGATGTACTGTATACACGAGCATCTATTGACGTGCTGCTCCCTTGTTTTAATACCGTAATGTGAACCGGATGACTGAAATGAGCCCCCTCTCATTGAGGACCCGACGTTCAGTTGCGAATGGCATTACATGCCGGTTCCAATTAAAGAAAATAATTTCTTTTCGTTTCTTTTTTTTTCTTTTTAATCTTTTAGCAAACGGCCAGATTCCATGCAAACTTTATAATTTAGGTTGTTTAGAAAAATGGCTGTGGCTTAGCTAAGGTTAAGCCCAGGATGCGAAGCATACTAGCCTTTATTTCAGTTGTTGAACCACTGTTTAGCCTGGTGAACTGCGGTTGCTTGGCTATATTTGGTTCGGCTAGACGAAGAAACAACTCATGCGTTACTCTGCTTCGCCTTCAAGAGTGGAACGCGACAGCGTTCCCGTCGACCCGCCAAGGGGTGTAAGACAATGGGCTACGGCGCAGCGACTACGCGCCCCGCATTGGACGCGGTGAGCGTCGAGCAACGCAGCGTTCGGCGCGGCAACGAAATGTGCGCCTGAGCAAGCGACGCACGCCTGAGCCTTAGAAACAGCTCGTTTCTAAGGCAACACCGCATTCACTAGAGGCGCTTTTGTACCGCTTTGAAGCTTCGTACTCGTGGCTCAGTGGTAGCGTATCCGTTTCACACTCCGGAGACCCTGGTTCAATTCCCACCCAGCCCATCTTGCAAGAGTTGAGCCAAAGCCACCTAGAAACAAGCGCAGCTGCTTATATACCGCCGCGACGCCGCGAGCGACGGCGCGAGTTGGCGCCCCGTTTCTCCTCTGTCGTGTGACGTCACGGTGTCGCGTGGTATGGCATGGGGTCAAAGGTCATTGAAGGCGACACCGCCGCGCCTGAGGAGCTGGGTTGAGCTCTCGTAATATGCTTCGCATAATAAGAAAAGATTGAAGATCTCAGACGACAATCGGAGGTCGTTCTTGTCGAATACCTGCCGTTGTAATCCAGGGTCTAAGTTGCGCTCGAGGTCGCATGTTGGATCCCGGCCGCGGCGGCCGCATTCTGATGGGAACGGAATATGAAAACGCTCGTGTCCGGTGCATTGGATCGCACGTTAAAGGACTGCAGGTGGTCCAAGTTAACCCTGAGCATCCCATTACAGCGTACTTCATAATTAAGTCGTGGTCTTGCCTGGTAAAAACTCGAAAAATTAATTAATATTTTGCTGGAATAGTCTAACTTGATTCAGTTTAGAACTGTCCCTATACGAACAGTCCCACTTTTTAGTTTATGCTTACTTTATTTATTCGTTTGTGTGCGTGCGTGCATGCGTGCGTGCGTGCGTGCGTGCGTGCGTGCGTGCGTGCGTGCGTGCGTGCGTGCGTGCGTGCGACCACTTCATTTCTTGAGAAAGGCATCAAACACCCTTTCCGTAATCAGCGCAAATAATATACCCAAAAATTTCAGATTTTTCAAAATTCATCTCTTATGCTGATGATAAAGCTATCTTTATTACAAATATGTCAGAGGTTGAGCTATAATGGGGTGATGCGAATTGATTACGAACAAATGCCAGCAAAACAAAACTTGCGTATGGGCGCAGTAGAAAAAAATTAGAGGACCAATTAATATACGTATATGTACATGTTAATTGGTAATTATGCATTAACACTAGGAGCAATATGCTCTAAAGATTTAAGTTAGAATACCCATGTAGAACACCTCAGTAAAAAGTTGTATTGGGTTCTAGGAACAACCAGCACGCTTGAAATTCTTTCTTTCAGTTAAAGTCAAGACATTGCTTCATAACGCTGCCGTTTTTCCATCCTGCAATACTGCAACCATGTCAACGCCACTGTCAACGAAAATCTCACTAAATTGCACTTGCTTCAGGAAGGAACGGTGCGATGCATTGACAATGTGTTAATTTTCCACGAGAACTCTCTTTTGTGAAATTTGATACTGTTTCTATACTCCTTCGGGAGCCTTTGAGATAACTGAATAACTGAATAACTATATTGTCTTTACACAACTATCGTTTAATTTTAAGTTTCAATTCTTGTTTGAAGTTAAATGAATCTGTTGTTTTCTTTGGCAGATTTAATTGTAAATGTTGGCATCCGTGATACTAGGCATAAAGAAAAGGGCATATCTCTACACCTCGAACGTTCCGGTGTGCTGCGATGGCTCTATACCGACGCCGACGTCTTGTTAGTGCGTACGCACAGCCTGGTAAGCGCTGCGTTGCTGGCTGTTTTGGAGCACGATGAACACCGGTGTCCGGCTACGCGTTCTCACCCACTGCCTGGTCATGCACCAACGCTTCGGGCTCGGGCTTCGTTGCTGGCCCGACTGACGTTCGCTTCCGATCGATCACGCCACTGCAGGCCACGTCGACCTTAAATGCTGACGTTTCTCGTATGTATAAGAATAACTGTGCGCGCTAAGTTTTCTTTTTTTTTTCCATTCTGACTTTTCTTCACAGTAATATTTGTTTATTATTATCCACTGCAGATATGTATTGGCTATCACGTATTTTCAAAATATCTGCTAATAATTTTGTTCCACCTTGTATTTCCAAATTTTTCTTAATAACTTCTTCCCCGCTCCCAACCACTCGATTTCCTGGTTGAACGTCTGCAGTCGGCCGCAGCCATTACACTCAGAAACAACCAACCAACGAACTGGTCGTGAAAGAATTCACATCAGCCAATATCACTTCTTTGTCGGCTGTTTAGTATTTCGGCAGTAATATGTAGAATCGATCTATATAAAATAGCCGATCATATAAATCACTGAGTCGAGACCGGATTTCCAGGCACTAAATGTGGGTTTCAGGAGGAAACAATCACCAAAAGCCTTCTTGTATAGCACCATAAATTGTTCGCAAACATCGACCTGTTTTACGTGAATGTGCGTACAGGCAATTTTAATGGCAAGAAAACGTGCGTAGCGTTCAGTTGTGAGGTCTGAAAACCAGAAGCCATAATGTGCAAGCCATAGTTTCACAGGGCTTTGCGGAGAGCGTAAATTTATAAGCCACTTTCTTGCTTACAACGTCGCATCCAGTGTACAAAATACATGAAGAAAAGTGCGAAAATTTTAATGAGAGAAGCTAAATCTGTGCCTAATAATTCGAAGTAAACTTTTCTTTTTTTATCGAGAAAATTTCGCACGAGGAGGTATTGAGGAAGTGCCAGCGCACGTACTACGGCCGGAGAACGTACGACTACGTGCAGAACTTCCTGTCGGAGAGGACGGCAACCGTGGGTCTGGGCAAACAGCGGTCATGTTCATGGTACCAAACAAGGGAACTCCCCAAGGATCGGTTACCTCCCTCCTCCTACTCTTCAATTTAGCCATGATGCATCTACCGAGCAAGCTGACGGGCATCGAAGGACGCAGACACGGGACATACGTGGACGACCTGACCCTGTGGATCACCTAAGTGTCTGCGAGACAGCACCAAGACGGCTGGCAGGAAGCTACCGGCGGAACAGAAGGCGCTATCCTCCACCACAGCACAGGTTGAGCAGAGACGACGCGGTCGACTCCGGGAGACATCAGACCAGCTCCTTTCCACATCCCATGCTCCTAAACCGAATGTACCCATCGAGCTACAAAAAGGGATGCAAGCACTGCAAGGTGTCCAACACTCTCTACCACATGGTAGGGGAATGTGACGGCACCGACGTACAGCCGATCAAGGAACCAACTGTCCAGCAGTGCGAGGCCAGGCTGACCAGCGCAGGCCCTGAGGACTAGGCGAGCCTGGTGGACAGGGCGCATCGAACGACCAGGGCCCGTGGCATTGTAGACTGATGACTCCGCCTGCCTAGGTATAAGACGTCGCCTGCTCTTCTGATAAATAAAGTGCATTACTGCTGCCACGAACTGAGATAAAAATAAACAAAGGAGTTGTCGCCGTTTGCTGACCACGGCTACCCCTTTTCGGTTAATTGATAATACAGGATAAAAAAATATTAAATGCTTGCATCAGATAATGTTTTATCAAAAATTCAGTGGTGTCTGAGTGGTAAATACGAGAGAAATGCGTTAGCATCACGCCGCACCTCTTTGGGGTCCCGGATACATGATTGAAGCAGGGCCGCTATTTTGTAGAGATGCCTTATGCCTTATTCTATGCTATTCTTATCATCCACCACACACGGCCGCCCGATCCCGTTGATAATGTGGGCAGACCGTCGCTCTGACCACTGCCCAAGCGCGAAAAGTCTGAAAAAGAATAGAATCAGAAAAGGCATCGCTGCAAAATACCGGCCCAGCATTCACCGCATTGCAAAGTGTTGTTCAGGCACTCGGCACACGCCTTGCCTCTTCGAGGTGCGAAGTGCAATTGGCGTTGGCCCGTTGAGTTGTTGAGTTGAGTTGAGTTGTTGTAGGCTACTGGTGGGATTAGCCTTGCAGTTGCTGCCGGCAATTGCTCCACCGTAGCGACACTTAAAATAATTAAATCACGTAATCCGACACAGACCTCCCAATTACAAATGTTCACTCCTCAGTTCACCATGTTGAAGCCAAATCCGTGTCCTGTAGGTAATTTAACAGAAGGCGAGAGACCTCCTTCCTACACAACCGGTTCCCGCGCGGGAAAACTATGTCCTGAAGCGAACTGTGAGGAAGTCCTGTGTTCTTGAGAGACCCGAATAACACCCTCCTTTCCGCGTTATACACAGTACAGCACATTAGGTAATGGTCAATGTCACCACACACACCACACGTTGAACATAATGGTGATAACGCCAGGCCAGTCTTAAACATCCACGCAGGGGTACGAGCAGAGCCCGTGCGAATGCGTAGCAGTAAGGTTGCTTGGTTTCTTTGGAGACCCTTGATCACACATGGCTTGTGAGGTGAGCTCCACAAAGAACTGAAGTGGCACGACACCGCTTCTCTGAAGAGTCTCCCGTCTTCTTGAGGCACTTTTCTCGAAGGATTCCCAGACAGCGCTCTATGGGCGAGGCTGTCCGCCATCTCGTTGCCTATGATACCTATGTGTGATGGCACCCATTGGAATCGTATGGAGAAGCCTTTGACACTGAGATTTTGCACCGAACGTAGGGAGCTTAGAGATAAGGCATCAGTAGGGAATCCGTGCTCTAACCTTTGAAGGGCGGATTTCGAATCTGTAAGAATGACCACAGGTTGAGGCGTACAAAACCGTAGCTTTTTGAGAGCTGCCTCAATGGCAACGCTTTCGGCCGTTGTGGAGGACACGACTGCAGTGAAGCGAACGGACCAATCAAAGTTCAAAGAGGGAATGTGAAAAGCAGCTGCACTAGATCCTCTGACCTTGTCCACAGAGCCATCAGTAAAAATTTGAAGGTGACGTGCATATTCCGTTTCAAGATGTTCCAGTACGAGCGAACGCGTTGCTGCCAAAGGAGAACTCCGCTTAGCACGAACGTGAGGAACTGCCAACGAACTATCGAGGCTCGCGAAAGACCAAGGTGGTTTCGACCTCTTAATTCGACCTCTAGCGTCAAGACCCAGGTAACCAAGAGTATTAAGGGCCAAGTACGCTCGGGACTCGGATCTCTTTCGAAGGCGCTGTAGAAGGGCTCGGCCAGCTGCCGTCTGTTTGAGGCGGCCAATTTGCATTAATAACCTTTGTGAAGCGACTAAGCTAAGAGGTCTCGATAGAGATTCATAAAGTACTGCATTGTTAGGAGCAGTCTGCGGAACGCCAAGAGCCCTTCTTAGGCCCTTTCTGTGCAGAACCTCAAGTCGTTCCAGCTGTGATATCGATGGCGAAATTAAAGGGAGCTGATACATTATTCGACCCGAGCAGACCACCGACAGTAACAATATACAGAGTGTTTCAGCTAACTTTAGCCAGAGTTTAAAAATATGTCGATGCACTCTAAGACGACGCGACCAAATGCATGTTGCTCATTTTTGTACGTAGTGTGCCACAGATTTTTTTTTATTTCGCTTAATTAGATAATTAGTCAAGAAAAATTATCCAACTTCTGAAGCAACGAAACTAGCAAAAAAAATCCAATTAGAAAGTTGCAGAGTGATTTGTAAAGCGTCCCATTAGACAGTTTCTAACTTTGTATCTATTAAGTTTTAGTGTTCTCCAGCTTACTGCGGATGCCCGCGAAATACAAAAAAAAAATACCGTGTGACATACCCGCTTGCGCGCCGTGATTGCAGCGCTCCCAAACTGTCTGCGTACAAACGAGCATGGCGTCTAGCAAAGCGTGCTACCGCTTAAAAGGCAACATGGCAGTGATGAAGGCGTGAGCTGTGCGATCAAGCCAGCAATGTGCTTCCCTCGCGGCGGCTCATGATAGCGATAAGCAGACGCAGAGGCAGCACACCCGGCTAAATGTTATGTGTGTTTGTGCGCGGAACGCTTGGGAGCAGTGCAATAACGACGCGCAAGCGGAAATGTCGCGTGGTGTTTTTAGTATTTTGCGGGCACCCGCAGTAAGCTGAAAAACACTAATATTTAGTAGATAGAAAGACAGAAACTGTTTATTTGGACATTTTGCAAACCACTCTGCACCTTTCTAATTGGAATTTTTTTCCGAGCTTCGTTGCTTCAGAGATTGGTTGATTAATTTTGAATAATAATCTAATTAAGCAAAATAGAAAAAGTAGCGTCACAGACGACAAGCAAAAGTGAGCAACATGCATTTCGTCGCGTCGTGTTAGAGTGCATCGGCATATTTTTAAACTCTGGCTAAAGTTAGCTAAAACACCCTCTGTATACACCCTGCCCAAACTATCACGCACCGAGAGGTAATAATATGCACGTGCCACGTAGCTGAACAGAACTAAAGTAATCTTGTTTGCCGTCGGTAGGAGATACTCAGATTATTTTTTTTTCGTTCCACCTAATTAGAAAGTTAGTCCTAATAATTAATCAACTTCTCAAATGCAATAATGAGATTAAAGGTGTGAATAAAGAAAGTGTAGAGCGACATGAAAAACTCCCGATGCAGCTTTCTGTTGGTCAGTGCGTGCTACATAAAAGCGTTTTTCCGGGCGTGAAAGAAGCCCGCGAACGCACGCAAAATTACCGCGTGACTGACCGCTCGAGGCACTTTGGGTGTATTGGCGGGCTTGTTTCACGTTCGGAAGGACACACTTATGTCGCTCGCATTGAGCAACAGAAAGCTGTATCGGGACTTTTTCATGTTGCTCTACAATTTTCTTATTGACATTTTCCATCGAACCATTATATTTGAGAAGCTTATTAAATAATTATAATAAATTAGGACTAATTATGTAATTAGGCGGAAAGCAAACAATAATCTGAGTATCTCCAAGCGAGGCCAAACAACATTACCTTGGTTCTGTCCAGCTGCGTGGCATCTGCATAGTTTTAAATCTTGGTACGCGATAGTTGGGACACCCTGAATGTGAACGAGAAGAAAGGAAACCGAGGGGCGCGGCATTGCGCTCGCTGCAGCCACCCAGTTTCGGTTTCCCGAATTTCCTCGTGTCACACTTCCGCGTTTAATCGCATTTCTTCACATCCAAAGGCTGATATGGCCTGTACGAAGAGATTGCTTCAAGTTCCCTATTACGATGAGCCCGCCGAAACTAGAAGTTTAAACGTTAATTGTTTGGGCTTTGTTAATTGGCGACTAATTACCGTGTATCAACCGTCACCCTAGGGTCGCCACCACTTACGGCGTGTCTCCGAAGGAAGCGTCCTTTTATGTCAACAGGGTTATTTTTAAATATTACTTAAAGTCTTCGTAGAAACACCGTGTGTGTATGTATATAGTCTCAATATACGAGCTCTTAAGCTCTCCCACGCGGCCGCGGCGGCCGCATTTCGCTGGGGGCGAAATGCAAAAACGTCCGTGTCCTGTGCACTGGGTGAGCGTTAAAGATCCCCTAGTGGTGAAAATTAATCCGGAGTCACCCTCTACGGCGCGGCACGTAAAACCGCAGATTTCAATTCAATTCAAAAAGCTCTCCCATCCGCTCTCTATCACTGCTACGCGACCGGCTTCCCACACTTCTCACACATACACCTTTTTCCACTTCTACACTCCGAACGCTAATAATACATGCTTATTATCTCTAGGTTCTGGGCCTTAGTATTGTGCCTCCGTTCACTCAAGAAAGGGGGGTTCAGCATCGACAGAGGTGAATGGAGCGGGGTTCTTTTTTTTCTATTTTCGTGTGTTTGATGGTTTCACGCACTCCAGGATGCTTGAGTGTTCGCCTATAATGGCATCCGTAATTTCTCTGAACAGAAAAACTCCGTGTTTCTTGCCTAAGAGAGACTAATTGTACACTACCTTTTGTGACAGCTGCTGCAACACACATGGGTTGCATTAAGAGGAAGCTGTAGCTCGGGGGTTCCTATCTAACTAAATGTGAAAGGATAGATCGTTTTTCTCGACAACCATGCACTACACAAAATTTGATCAGGTCTGTTGTATTGAAAAGGTTAATATCTACAGACTGCTGGAAGTGAATTTTTTATTAATCTCATCAAATTTTTCATAAAATGTATTGAAAATTTCACAGTTTCAGAAAACGAAACTATCAAGTTCGTTTCAATAGCGAGAGTATCAAGTAACTCAGCAATGAAAAATGATGTCACAATTGTGCAAATTGCCTCTGACAGTGCATCTAAAGCGAAAAAAATTGATGCATTATACATGGCGCTTAAATACACCATGAGAATAACTTTTGCAAAATCGTCGTAAACCTTGTAACAAAATCATGTAAGACATAAATGAATATTCCAAATCTGTCCGCTTTAGATGTTATGACGGATGCGATCTACATAACTGCGATTTCTTTCATGGTCAAGAGTCAGAGATTTGTAATCTTCACGCTCGTTTTCTTCTTTTTTTTTGTGCTTACCAATTTTAGGAACTTTCTGTAAGAACATTCCGGCCCTGGTACAAGATTTCGCTTCGAATAGTCACTATAATTGAACTTTCTCTCTCAATCGCAAGAAATTTCATTAAAATTAGCGCAGGGGTTATCTCAGAAAAGCACTTCTGCGTTTTCCATGTATTTGGATAGGCAGCATCGGAGTTAGGCCCAAGCTAACGTTTCCTCTTAAACTTGCGTTATGGCGTGGTAGCTGTGTCGCGACTTCTGAACTGTTCACAACTGCTCTTCCTTTGTGCTTTTCATGTATCGCTATTACTTTATTCTCGCCAAAGTGTTTTTCTTTTGATCAGACGTCTGAGTACGGGCGTATGCTTCTCCTCACGGACACTTATTTAACTAAAAGGAGTCGAGAAGGGTGGGGCAAGGGCAGAGTTTAGTGCTCTAAGTGAGCCGACGTCGGCTGGTTCTCTCTGTACAATCCCAAAGGATTTCGGTGCAGGAAAAAGTGACCGCGCAACTACAGTCAATACATCCAGTGTACTAAGCACGCCCTTCAGCCTATTACACGTACAGTGCAATCTACAGTAAACTCTCTCTCCAAGCTACAATCTGCGGAACAGCTTTCTCGGTCCCCACCGGCAGTGCAACATGGAATTGCGTCTACAGTGCCGAAGAAGAATCTTGATTAGCTTTTCTTCTTGAATTGCTAATCAGCGTCAGGTAAAAGCTAAACTAACGTTGGCAACTCAAGCACTTACTTGCTAGGTCACATTGCCAGGTGCGTCGCCGTTAGCAACACCGCCTGCCGATTCTGCAATGGTGGTCTTGCCGAAAAAGTAACGCAGTGGACTTTTCAACCAGAATGAGCGCCAAAAGAAAGTCCTTTGAGGTTCTAAAAGAAAATAGACATATGTAGAGGCACCAAAGGCAGAAATGGGTATATGCTGCCACATTGAAATTAGTACTAAACCACATCCTAACCCTTAATTCGTGCGGATACATCAAAAGGGTGTGGCCCTCACACACAGAAAAAAAATAGGCATTTGCCTCTAATCCGGTCTCTATGCGTCACTGTTAACACAAATAACTAGCACGGGTTTTCTCTCTCTCTCTCTCCCTCTCTCTCTCTCTTCTTTTTCTTGTTTGGGGACTACCGCGAGTAAAAACGGGACCCGTTAAGCGCACAAACAGAGCACGATGTAACACGAACTCGGTGCCTACAAATTCTGTGTTGCCTAGTTTCCACTAGTTTCAAACCTTCCTTGAAGTTTCTTTTCAGAGGAAGCCGCAGGGATTACTTTTTAGTAGGAAATATGGTAGGTGGATTTCAAGTGAGATCTCTTTACTATGAATATCACATCTCAGTGTTTCGGGGTGCAACCATGGGCATAAAGAAATTAGCTTTGCATTCAGTGACAACACCCAGCATTGTAACGCTTCAATATAATGAAATAAATAAATGAATTGTAACCCTTGTAATGCGAAAATGCGATACAAGTATACATACGATGGTGCTTGTTCGCTAAGGATATAACAATTTATGCGGAAGTGTGGCAAGAGCTGCGTTTACACGTGCATAAAATTCAGGAAGCATTCCAAGGCCTTCATCTCTTGTACGTTTTTATGGATGTTCATTTTGAAGCACTGTCCCCTTTTCTCGGAGCTTCTCACAGCACTTGATGGCCGATGTGATCGAGGAAATGCCGAGGAAGGGCACATTTTAACACGCTATTATTCTCTCGTTCTTAGAAGTGCTCCGCACACAAGAGCACTCCGTCGCCGGTCCAGAGCGGTTTTACTTTCCTGAGAGGGAAATTGAGTTAACTTGTTGTATGGCTCGTGTTTTTCCCGATAATTCAAAGAGAGGCAAAAGCAAAATGTGCGGGCCGAGATGGCCCTTCGTGCCTCGCTGTCCCGCGAGAACGCCAAAATTTCGTGATCATGTTCGCGAATTACCGTTTCTTTCTCCTATTCGTTTTGTCCTTCCCTAACTCGGTTTGGAACTTTCAAACCATCAGCAGCTTGTAAGTACTGCAGCTGACTCGGGATTCATTTTTGTTCGCTGCAGCAATCACGAAAATGCCATCTTTCTCCCTGTGGCATCGCGCAAGCGACTTAAAATCGTTCGAGCCCAAGCCCGCTTTTTTTTTTCTTTTCGGAAAGCATAGAATATCACAAAGCAGCCTGACAGACTGCACTTTAAGGCTCAATTTTCATGGACATACTGTTCTACCTCTGTCCATTGCGTTCAAGTCCGTGTCAACGGAAACTCATCTGGAAGGTACTATAAGACGCGTGCGCATGAGTAGGAATGTAGAAGACAACCATATTTTCACCGTAGCTTTTAAGGAAGAACTTTTTTTAAGGTTATTTGTTACTGGGCATCGTAACGTGACATTTTCCTGGGTTATACTTGGTGCATATCCACAGGTTCGGCCAGCATAACGTTACACCGAAACGACAGAAATAAAACCTGAACACCGCTGACTAAAAACTGAAGTTTATTGATGAGATGCATGAACCTATAGGTGATCAAAAAAAAATTGTCAATTTCGCGGCGAAGAATTGATAACGATACCAAAGTTTAGCCTTGTGCTCGAGCTCATCGGGCGGTTTTGTATAACTATGCGCGGTTACGACATGTTGGCACGAGGCAGCACGCAAGGCAACTACAGTTTGGCAGATGAAACAGTGCCCTGGGAGCTACCAGGAGTCTCAGAACGCTGGTTTGATTAAGAGCACCACCAGTCACGTTGCAGGCGTCGCATCTGGACGGTGCACCAGATGGGACTAACCGAAAACCATCAGCGTTAGTGAGTACCCAGTGAAACGTTAGATAACGTTAGCTTGACGTTTGCTCTCCGTTCCACTCAGACCAGTGCACACACACAGCCGCTCCGCGGGAACGCAGGTGCGCTTGTAGCATGCCTTGGCACAACGGTCATTCCAGTCGCGATAGGCGAGCGCTGGCGTGACTCCACCACAAAGCCGAGTGAGCGTAGCATCGTCCGTGCGTCCACTTTGCTTCGCCGTTTTTGCAGCCGAACGTACTCCGCGTATCCGGACGCACGCTCATGGTATCTTCGACTGGTCGCCTGTATGCCCCGAAGCAGAGTCGGGTAGATCGGGCGTTTCCCGAGCTCAAAGGTAGAGGACAAGCGCGCAAGCCGAACGTGCGACTCGCTCTCGGAGGGGGAAATTGCCGATGCGAAACCACGTGACTACTGCCAACGTCCGATGATTCGCCTATCCAAAGCTCCCAACGCTGCCGGAAAAACAGGCGGACGTGCCGGCGGGACGAGCGTACGTCGAGACGCCAGCATGCAGTGGCCTAGGTTGCCAAGGTTACGGTGGGCCCTCGCCAACAGCAGTGACGCGGCGCTGCGATGACATTTCAATCTCGATGACTGCTCTGACGACAGGGCTCGGAGCGCCTCAGCGCGCTCCAAGATGGGGGAGAGCAATCGAGAAGAACCAGCCGAACGCAGGGCGCGCACCCTCTTTCAACCGGCCGAAGACAACGCCGCTCGCGAGAGCGCTCCAGAGCCCTCAGAAACGACTAGCCGAACATAGCATAAGCCTCCGCGCGCGACCGGCGCATGCGCCGTCGATAGCGGGACAGCACGATGATGCCGACACAGGCGCGAACGCGCCTCGAGCCTCCGTATACAATTGATATCGCAAACGAATATAAACGAAATTATACAAAAACAGGAAAAATACACTCGCACGTCTAAATTGTATACCTATCCGAGGCTCGTGCACGCGGGAGACAGATACTCTGCTTTCTTATCGAATAAGCCGATTGATGGCGTGCTGACGCAGCAGCTGCCTCTCTTGTGTGTCGCCACGGGCTTTAGGTTGACACGCGTGTTTGTATCGCGCTTTCTTCCGGAGGGCGCGTGTCTGTTGAACTGCTGGCAAGCTTGCTCACTGGATTTTCCGGATCATGCCACTGTCATTTATACCGAAACACAAGAATAACACGAAGTACAGAATGAAATTGAGAGAAATTGTTTGGCAGAAGAGTAAAACACGATTGCATCGGGTTTTCTGTCCTGCGCTCCAAGAAAATGAGAACTGGCAAAAGTGGCGAGTGAAAAGTAGTAAAAGACTAACACGCGCTTAGCACAGAATGAGAAGGCAAATAGTCCAGTTTGCTTTACAGAACCGCCGCAACGCTCGGGCAGATTACAGCTACCATCGCAAGCCGTTTAGACGACAAGTCCTTCATAGGGCATAGATATCAGCGTTATGTCCTCGCTTAAACAAAGGGTTGGCTACAAGATTCTTTAAGCACAGGATCCGTTAAATAAGTTAAGCTAGATGTATATGCTTTCTTATGTATATCGCATCCAAAATTTGACTGAACTTTCCACAGTTATAGACGGCAGTCAACTCATTCTCTTGTTCTTGAAATTATTACTTGAGAAGAAAAAAAAATTTTAATGTGTTAGTGACTGCTCCATTCCTCTAATACCTTATCAACGTTTAATCGACAATTTCTTTTATAGTAGAGCTTCTCGCTTACCGCTTCTTTCCTGTAACAATGTTTTAAAGCATGCTGCAATTTCTCATAAATAATATCGAATTTGGCAGAAATATCCCATATATTTAAAGCGTTTGGGCACTTTATTCGAGGCGCTCAGCCCATACGTATTAAACTTCTTTTTCTATAGGTCGTTAGATCATTATTTCTACATTTATTGCCACTTTTCTAAAATAGATGTTGTTGAAACTCAGCACTCGTCTTCTTTGTTTCTTTCTGAAAGAGACGTTGTATGCTTTCACAGGAATCTTACATGACCATCAGCTAACATCTTTATTGAAGACGACAGCCCCATACTCTGGTATTTTTTGGCTTAGATTCTATTTTTTTGAATCACCTGTGGCGTATAGGCAATTCTTCCTCCTCAGATGGACTACTTAAAGATGCAGAAATTACTTGTACATGTAGGTATGGAAAGAGCGCTAATTAACAAATTTCTGCTAATTAACTTTTTGATTATTCACTCAAGGCTAAACGTTGTCATTGCGGTAATGAAGTCGGGCCTAGTTAAGTCTCATTTACATATAAAAGGTAGTGAGAGTAATTCCAGTATCGAGAAATGTGATGCCGCAGCATGTTGTCAAATACCATTGGCGGTACAGCTAGCAGTGTCTTGGACACTCCCTGGGCGCACTGCGGGGCGAAACCAAGTAAAAGCTTATGAATATTTCAGCATGCTTTAGTGGGTCAAACATTTTGAATCTTGGGCTAGTCGCAGAATTTCTGCTCAGTACACATGACTCCTGTATAGCCAGATTAATTTCTGTAGTTGCAACATGTGCAGTATTGTCAATAATTATGATGATGATAATAAGGAACTTCGTTAATTAGTTATATCAACATTGTGATGTGTTATAGAGTAATGTAGCCCTCTACCAGTAATTGACCTGAGCTGATGAAACTGCTGAAGCTCGCACAGTGCACTTGAAATGCTGGGCACCTGAAAAAAAGTGAAAAAAAGATGAAAAACTTAGACAATGACAATACAAAAATATCATATCATGAGATCTGCAATAATTTTCCGAGATTCTCGTTTCTAGAAAATTGTAAGGGTTGCGGCTTTGGCAAGTTAGTTGAGCATCATAGCAACAAACGACAGTGATACTAGAGCAAACATCCCATTGTGCGCGTTTTACACTTGCGGTTGTGTCCTTGCCGCTTGGCACCTATTTTCTGCAATCCTTCAGGAATTTCCCCTATTGCACGCACTGTTCATATTTCTGATGTTTGCGCTTACAACTGCGTAAGAATTTACCCAATGACAGCGGTCTTCTGTCAAGCATCTGCTGTTTCCTTGACACCTTTTGGCAGCAAGCTGAATGTTTGGCAGTGTGGGAGAAGAGAAAGAGAGAAACTAGATGGGAAAGGTAGGGAGATTAAACGGAAAAGAAGCTCCTGGTTTGCTACCCTATATTGGGGTAAGGGGACAATGGTGCAGGAGAAGGTGTTCTACATCGACATCAGCTTCTTCGCACGGGCAAAGTGTACTATTAGGCGTTCTTATCCTGTTCTTATGCAGGAGAGGAGCACCTAATAGGAACGCCTAGGAACACCTTTGTCTAGGCAGTGCCTAATTTTAATCTATGCATGACTGTTTTTGTAGCACGGCTAACCTTGATCGATATGTTGAATTTCACAGTTAGATCTATCCCAAGCAATGTTGCAGATTGAGCCTCATTATTAAATCAAATCTATCTGGCTTTGCAGATACCGATTTTGTTGACAGCGCCACGTGCACTCCCTTTGAAGAAGGCAAGCGCGAAGTTTCATTCTTCTTACGTGCCTGGAGGCTAAGACATTGTTACGATCAGCCAGCGGGGGTAGTGACCTTCTAGACCCTCCTGCACCACTGCGATGAATCGCTTCGTGAAGCTAACAATAGACAGTTTTAGTTACACGTACGTAGAAGCTTTGCGTACGTAGAGCTTCTACGTGTCAGCAGTGCGCATGCGTAAAACGTAGCGGCCACGCGCTGGTCTCACGGACGTACATACGTGAGATTCATTTCTTTGCGTGCGTTTCTTGCGCACGTAGACAGCTTCGCGCGGGAGTTCCGCAGGATCACGAACAAGCGATAGCGGGCCGCGCGTGCGCAGACGGCTCGCATCGAAACACGGCGGCAGGATTGAATTGGCTACCGCCGTGTTCGCATTTCCCGATAGATGGAGTTACGGGGTCCCTTTTGGCGTGCGTCGCGTACGTGTAGCTAAAAGCGTTTCAGATGGCGTGCACGTAAGGTACGTAGGCTTTTCACGTTTGCGTACGTGAAGCCTCTACGTACGTGTAACTAAAACTGTCTAATGTGTCCCCCGCGGACAGACTTGCGGTGACAGCAAGGCGAGACACGTTCGGCGGATCGAGTGTTGTTTGTTGGTCCGCTGGCGCCGTCACGGACGATGGCAGCAAGAAACTCCTGGAAAAAAGGGTTCTACGGCGTTTCCTCACGAACTCCCGTGACCGCTACGGTCGTTTGACAGACGCTCCAGCTAACTGATGGGTCATCCCAGGAACCAAAAAATGCCAGCCTGAGCCAAGAGTGACAATCCCTGTCTACGAAGCTCCCCTCCTTTCTGTGTGTTCAGTGAACAAAGGTGCGGAAATGGTTGTGTGAACCATCGCCCTCAAGGCGGGTCATTCGACGACATTGAACGCTCCGATTGGACGAAGGTGGGAAGGTAGATTTCCCTGGCCTAGAGATCTAGGGAGGACAGAGCGGGCCTAAGTGGACCTTTGGGGCTCTTCAGGGTGCTTCAATTCAGTCATGCTAGACTGATGAGACGCAACGCTTTCCACTGTTCATGTAAATATTGCAAATAAACCCAGTACTCCTTGTTCTCGATGAGAACATGTTCCTCCCTTCAACAACGTCCTTAGCGTGGATGAGTCGGACGGCGGCATGGGACAGCTACCCCTTTTTACATGCCCGACCGCAACTTTTACAGCCTCAAAAGCAGCATTTCCTGCAATTCCACAATGACTTGGTATCTTAATATATGTCATGATACTGTTCTTTTGCTATGGCGTGAGCCTTCTTGTATCTCGTATACAAAAGCACCACTCGCTGTGCAAAGGCTATTATTCTAGGGAATGTAGTAATACCTTATTCATTTAAAATAACTGGTTGACATTGGTGTCTTTGTAATCATATAAACCTCATTTCAAAGAGAATCGCGTGAAGTTCTGCTGTACATGATGAAGTATAGTGTGAGACCATTTAATGCTGCATTTGCCACGTAAACTGAGATCGAGAATGCGGCCGTAGAACTTTGATAACTGCATAATCAGTCGGTATACACTTGAATGCGGTCTTGGTGCGCAGTGTAGTGCTAGATATCTCGCATCTATTATTGGCATGTTGGATTTAAATTTACACGCAATTTCTGGCTCTGAAGTGAACCTATTTGTACTCTAGTGAAGTCAAGGAGGACACGAGAAATCTATTGGCCTGTACTGCGTTACCAAAAAGAGCTTCGCCCCATATAGGTTGTTAAGAACTGATAAACTGAAAAATACCCGCCGTGGTTGCTTAGTAGCTTTGGCGTTGCGCTGCTAAGCACGCGGTCGCGGGATCAAATCCCGGCCATGGTGGCCACGTTTCGATGGGGGCGAAATGCAGAAACACCCGTTTACAGTGCATTGGGTGGTCAAAGCCGGAGTCCCCCATTACGGCGTGCCTCATAATCAGATCGTGGTTTCGGTACGTAATATCTCAGAATTAAATTAGTTTTGGTAAACTGGTAAGAATAAGAAAATTAGAAAACTGGTGACTGGTGAGAACTGCGTTGAGTGATGAATGATGATAATGATGGCACGCCTCTGCAGACCTTAGGGCCTTTAATAAGGGCTTGCGAGAATCGCGATACAATTATTAATAATGGTTAAATTTTGTTAATCTGGTAATTTTAGTAAAGAAAAAGAAATAGTTTTCTCGCCGATGAAAGCTCAACCCACTATTAACTTTGTTAATCGAAATAATGCTGTCGATTGTTAAAAATGAACGTACATCGAGGCATGAAATGTTCGCGCTAGGTATAGCTCATAACGTGGGGAAACCGCGCCCCTGTGCTCTTCATTCAATGGACGCTCCACGTTTCAATTCGGTTCAAGATTAGTTTTCCTTTAAACAAGGAGCGGCCAGTACTAAAAGCCGTGCCTCGGCTTGACTGAGGTCAAGAACTCCTGTCACATGGCAAAATTGAAGCGTGTATAAAATCCATGCAGTTTGCAACCGTCAACTAATATATGAAAGAAAGGAGACTAGGAAATGTAATATCCCGAGTAGAAAATCTTTCAAATTAAAAACTTCATGCACGTTTTGTTCACAATAGCTGAAACTCGCTATGACAGAACGACTTACAATTCGGGCGTTGAAAAGGATGAAAATTTTATTTGGGGACATAGTTTAACAAAATGGGTTCAACGTATTGCAAGGACTGTTTGTTGCAGTGTGCACTGGAAGTGGGTGCCTTAAACGGCTCTTATACCTAGCCTCCCTTGCCACCATATTTTTGTTTTTTTCTTTCTTTTTTTCTGGGGAGGGGGGGGGGAGGGTAGACTTGCTAAGGAAATAAGATTATCGTTGTGTAAAGGGGCTTTGTAACATAAGAGTAAGCCTAAAATCTCTCAAAAATAACAGTGAAAGTGTGTGTGGATGTGTGAACAGTGGCCAAATGTTACGCCAAGTGCGTGTTGGAATTAAAACGTATTTTTTCTTTATTCTTTTTCGCTTAATACTATTTCTTTATTTGTCCGAGCAGCTGAATGCTCCTTACGGACAGCTTGCATCTTCGACGCTACCCACGAGCTCGAAGTAAGCTGGCGTGGCCCTACGGTGCTGATGTCGCCATCTGTGGAAGCAACCTCGACTTACTTGACGGATGAGAGGCGTCGCGCTATATTTTGAATATCCCTGCCTTTACTAAATCCCCTCGTAATGGTATTTTTGTATATTCAGAGCCCGAAACTGTACGTAACGATGCTCGAACGCGTGGTCTTCGATATCTCTAGCCTTAAATATCGTAATATCCTCACAGCCGCCAGCGCTAGCGACGACAATCTACGCTGAGGCTTTGCGTAAATCCCGTCAGGCTTAAACTGCGCTAGTTTTCACGTTGGTAACAGCTTCTGGCAGTTCTTTTTTTTTTCTTTGTTTGACGTATCGGTGAGTTGGGGTAGGGGGGGAGCAGGGGTGGTAGGGACCCTTGTCTGATCAGCGTTTTCCAGTCCGCCATATCAGTCCCTCATTCCTTCCAAACCTTCCTGGTGTCAAAATCTTGCATGATGTCGTATGGTCAACCTCTTCGGGGGCTGCGTGAGCTATAGTTCTGAAGCAGCCTCAAACAACCTCACTTTCTCTCGTCACTGCTGTCAATCTTCATGGCGTTGCTAATATACCACTCGCATCTTCTCACTACGTGACCTAACCATTGAACCTTTCCTGTTGTGTCTGTGGCTTTGAACAATACTAGGATGTAGGCCTCTGGAATTTTTTTCTTTGTAATTTCACACATCCTACTTAGCATCCTCACTTCAAGCACTTTCACATTACTGGCGCTAGGCTTCTCTGAAGAACACATATATTCTTGTGCCACATTACTCCTAAAACATAGTCGCCATTCTTCCATTCTGTCTGGTTTATGCCGCCGTCATATTTGCCGACTGTCCTCAACAACGCCAAAGTCATGCTCTGGAGCGTCGCTACTCAAAAAATGTGCAGTCTTTGCTTCCGAGTTTACGCCGCGGTCTGACCAGCCTCTAGTCAATCATGAGATCTTTTAAGGACCTTTTCCCAGACCGCGATCACCGTGCCCCAAACTGCGTCGGTGTAGTAAGTCCTTGACGGGTTTGAAGCACGGAAGGCACAAAAATAATTGCGGCAGAACCAATCTCACGGTGCCTGCCGACGGTAATGCATTAGCATTGAATCAATATAGCGACGCAACGTATTACCATCGTCGAAACGAGTTATGTATGAGGTGTGTACTACAGCGGGACTTATCTTTCACGCTTCCCTAAGTACACTCGGCGCCATCTAGCGCCACCACCGCGAAGAACGCTTAGAACAACATCGAGAAATGCGTCGCGAGGCAACCGGGCTCCCCTCTCGCGCCTTGGATGGGTGGATGGATATTATGAGCGTCCCCTTTGAAACGGGGCAGTGGGTTGCGCCACCAAGCTCTTGCTACTATACTGCCTAATATCCTACCTAGGTTAAACAATGAAAAAAGAAAAAAACACACTATGAACTACCACGCCCAAATTTTCTGATCGATTGCGAACTATTGCGAACGGTGCTTTTGTACGTCTCCGTCTTTTGTCGTTTCCCTACTTTTCTTCCACCAATCCTCCAGTCGCCTCTTACTAACGTCTATTGCGGACATGTTCGCTTTACCGCTGCTCTCTCTGAACCCAAGGGCTTCAAGGAGGCCAGTGGTGCCTAAATCGACCGCTGGGTGGTTCGTCTTCACATTCTAATAAAACATGCTCCATAGTTTCCCTAGCTTTACCGCAGCAAGCACATGCTTCTCCCTTCTTATATCTCGCTTCATAGGTGCGTGTTCTAAGGCATCCCGATCTCTCTTCGAAAAGTAATGAGCTCCCCTTTGAGTTGTCATAAATGGTTTCTTTCCTGATTTCGTTTTTTCCTCTAAAGTAGTGCCTTTTCCTGAACACGCTGCGCCATCTAGTGGCAATGCCGAGAAGTACGCGCGTGGCCTTCGAAACGAGAAGCGTGTCGCGCCGCTGTCTGCGAACGCTGGCAATTGTTCCCTCGCTTGCCGCCGCACACCCAGCAACACATACTGAGTGACCCAAGTCGGCGAGACGTTCACTGAAGAGCGGCACAAATGCAGTGCATTCATAGCGCGGCTCGCTAAAGCGTTGGTTTGAAAGGCGTTCATTGAAAAGCCGTACATGCCTAGTGTATTTGTGGCGCAGTCCGCTATTGAGAAATCCTTGTGACGTGGGTTCGATTACCCACAAAATAGAAGAAATTTAAAGGATCTTTTTCGACACTGTAGAGCTGCCCATACCTGTAGAGTGGCACATACCTAGTTACACAGGACAGCATCAAAGACGTTCAATTAAGAGCGGCACACGCTTACTGGCAAATGCCCAGTGACTCCCGTTAGCGTCAAAATGTTCATTGGAGACCAGCGCAGAGCGAGTGGCACTCACCCAGTGCTCCAAGTCGGCGTCAAATATGTTCTGCGAACAGCGTTACCCACTCAGATCGCATTTGACAGTTACCCACGTCCGCGTGATAGAGCTTCGTTGAAGAGCGGCACATATATGTGCACATAGTGACCCAAGTTGGTGCGATGGTTCGTTTCGAACCCTGTTACCCAGCAGCCCGATACGCTACCCATTCGACCACGCACTACCCAGTGACCCACGTAGGTGGGAGAACTATTATATATATATATATATATATATATATATATATATAACTGGGGTCAAACTTTAAAAATATGCAAATGCTACATAGCTGGATAGACGCTAAGTAATATTGTTTGCCGCCGCTTGGATAGATAGGTAGATATATAGCTGCGGAAAGTCCGTGAAGTACCCTAAGAATGCTAATGCATTAATAATGAAGTGTTTTTTTTTTTGAGGGGGGGGGGGGTGTTAGTGCGAAAGTGGACTATAGTGAGCAACACCTGAAACAAAAGTATGAATGCCGGAGATGTTGGCACCCTCTCCACGACTATCCTGCTGAGTATATACGCGTCCATCACACAGACATCAAGTTACCTCAACGTCTTGTTTTACTATTCAAGTCAGTAACACGCCCCATTATGGAGACAGTGTAGCTATGACGAACATATTTCAACGTCTTTCTTATCGCGCACAATTATAGCGATAGGCGTACTGGCGTCGGGCAACATTCAGGCATTTTATCTACGTTTTGGCACTTGAAAACGCTCACTTTGGTTGCACCCAATGCACGGTACACGAGCGTATTTTTTTGCATTTTGTTTTTCATTTTGCCCCCCTCGAAATGAAGCCGCCAAGGCCGGGAATTAATCGCACAACCTCGAGCTTAACAGCGCAACGCCATAGCCACTAAGACCTGCCACCCCGGTGCACACAGTGATGGTGCCATGGAGTCGTCGTCTCGCCTGATAGAAGATGCCTGCAGTTATTATAGACACCGAAGCATGAGCTGACAACCCAAAAGGAGAAAAGATGTTGGTGGCGTAAACATTGCGCGCAGGACCAGTATAGACAAGTCCGGACAAGGTATAGATCACTGAAGGGAAGCTCATATGTCATACCTTGTGCGGTAGGCGGGGATCGACTAACGATGACCAGTGTGCCATAGAGGCAAAGCACACGTCGCACACTATTGGCATCAGTCGTGATGCGACACCGTCATAGACTGAGGAAAACTCTAATTTCAAGTACACATTACCTATATTTTCGGTTTGTCGTCCCAAAGGGACCAGAACTGCGCGAGGCGCTGCTTTGAGCCAGTGAGTGTTGGCGTACGCAGCGGATTGGGCAACCCTGGGCTGTCCGGGACGACGAATCGAAGACGCCCCACAAAAGGGTTATATGATGTCATCGCGCAAGATGCGGCGAAAGTGTAGATGCAACACGCGCAATGCTCAACGACTGAAACGTGATAGGGCAGGTCCGGTCGTCTCTCGGCGAGCATTGCGGATAGCTTAACCTTTAGGTTTATTCAGTGCCCCTATAAGCAAAGTAATGTGGCACGCTTCGATATTTCGAACGGCACGGCAGGCATTCATATTTGTAAATTAAGCTCCCGGGACGAGTAAATTGTTTATTTGAAATTGAAACCGAAAGTAAGCGGAGGATGGTAGCATTTTCAGGGTGGGGGTGAGAGCGAGGAAGGGTGAGTGAACGTTTTGTGGACAGGGTGAAGCTAAGGGAAGGTGCGCAAACTTTTCCACGTGCGGGTGAGGTGAGGACCAGATTTGCGTCGTGAGGGCGAGGGAGGAAAACCGAAAATGAGAGCATTTTCACACGTCTACTCATGACTGAAAAGAGAGCAGACAATTTCCGAGTGAACAAGCCAGATTGCAAATGAGATAGTTCGTAAACACACGGCCATTTGTACGAGGTTATCAGCACTTCAGTAGATGGGAGGGATGTGCGCCCTTTCAACTTCCCGCGCGCGCCCATCTGCGCTGCCCAACTACCGCTGCGCCATCTATCCGTGTGTCGATACTCCATTGCTTGTGGCTCCCCGTTCTCTGTCGCAATCGACAGATGGCGCACTGCTGCTATCCTTTTTCGCCGCTGCAGGCGTCATCATTTAAAACCTGGGCGCCAAGTTGTAAAGCGTCGTGTAGAGTCAGCTTGTTACTACGTAAATTTTGTCGGTTACAAGTATGTGTCAGAGTAAGTCGACTGCCATATTATACGATCGTTTGTGCAAGGCAATGCGAGTCCCTCCGTAAGTCTCATCGTAAGTCTTATTTCTCTTACGATTTTTACGACCCATCTGAGGTAACGCAATTTGTATAAATAAACAGAATGCTTGCTAAAAGCTTGTTTTACTAGGTTTCAAATGCTGGTCTCTCACATCGCAGTGCCAGTTGTTTCGCCGTTTCTGCTCGTCTTTGTAATTAGCGGGAACCTTTTAGTATGTGATTATGTTGTACGTTTACGCGCACCGTCTGTAAAAAACTAGGTAGCCCGCGTCACCACTTGGTTTTGATACGCTTGCCCTTGCCATTTAGTGATATGCCGTAATGATGTGCATCCTGCCCGCCTAGGTTATTCAGTGGCTACAACGTTCAGACCCTGAGAACGTGCAGATGAAGATTAAACATGGTGGCTATCGGGCATATCTCATTAATGTTGTGATTAAGCATTCTCTCAAAAGCACGAGTTGAGAAATCTAGAGTGGTGATGGAGAGCCATACGGGTTTGTTACCAGTCCGTGGCGGCCGCATTCCAGTGACAAGATGTCTCACGTTTCACGTGAAAGCATGTGGCTTTGCAGTGAGGTCCGGAGTGTGAAATGATCTACAGCGAAATAGTGAAACTAATATCGTCCGACCCATGAGTCTTCTTGCTATGACGTGTTGAATAGTAACGTGGCACATTACGCGACGGGTGCAGTTCTTTATGAAAAATCGTGACGACAATCTGATCGCCAGCTATACGTTGACGCCTATTTAAGACAATTTCAGCACCGCCGAAATAGATGCGCTAGTCGTTCTGAAAGCTTTACAATAATTCAGAGTTCACCTAAAATTATAGAAATTCCCACCTGATACCGCTTATGAAGTTCTGACTCACTTCTATAATATCTCATAACCAAAGGGTTGAATTGTGCCAAGGGAGCGAACTACTCCCAAATGTTCAACTATGAGATTGGGTCGTCCTGGCCGGCTGCTCACGGATACTAATGCATTGCCCAGATTACTTTTCCCTAAAACAAGGTATCACCAAGAAGAAAAAAATATGTCACGTTAAGTTGCTGGAATGCACTGAGGAAATGAGGTTCGTTGATGAGAAGTATCGCGTGCCACTGACAGGGGTTCCCGAGATGGTTCGTCTCTGTTGCGATAATGCGCAATCGGCGATTTTGCACCTCCTTCGGCCTTTTAATATCTTGTTTCGGCGAGCCTGCAAAACAATTCTGAAGAGATTTTCTTTGACAAATCTGAAGCATGACAGCAGTGCGTTTACACATGCCACGGTTGTGACAATCAAACAGACGCCCAATGAAAACCCAAAATATTCACGCAATCGCTTTGAGATCGTCCATTTGGACTTCGCGGAACTCAAGAAAAGGATGAAAGGCACCAGTAAAGCACTAGCATTCTCATTCAGCACAGATGAATTCACAAGCAAAACCATAACCAAGCCAGGCATATAAAACGCCAATCGTGTTATTGTTCTTCTTCAAGAAGAAAACTCTACTAAATGACACGTTCTAGTCCAAACGAGAAGAAAGGGGGTTAACCGAGGGGCCCCCTCGGTTAACCCCCTTTCTTCTCGTTTAATACATAACGATGATCTCGAATCCGGCAACATTGATGCCTTCAGGTAGCATACGTGGGTTTATTGACCAGTTGCCTTCACCCAAAAAGATCACGTTCTCGTGACGCCTGCGGCAAAAAGGACGTTCCACGTCAGCCGCCAAGGTCTGTGAGTAGTGGCGCTGGCTAACACTCCCAGGGTTCTAATAGGACACATAAGTACCCAAGAAAGTGGTTCGCTAAGCGGTGCCGCGGTAGCTCAATTGGTAGAGCATCGCACGCGAAATGCGAAGGTTGTGGGTTCGGTTCGCACCTGCCCCAAGCTGTTTTTTCATCCACTTTAATTTCCATTAACTTAACGTTTCTTTATTTCATTTATTAAGCACAACTAATTTCCCCTATGTTGTCGTTGCTGTCAATGTTTGTTGGCTTCTTATGACGCTCTAGTCCAGTGTTTCCCAAACTTTGCCAGTACGTGGCCGCTTTGAGTAGTGCCAGACCTACCATGTCCAGCCCGCCTTTATGAGCTTTCTGAAAATTTACTTCTTTCACTGACGCAATTACACTCACATTTTAGTTTATTTAAAAGGCAGGTACCACAACAGAGAGAGCTACCAGAAACACTTGTTGATGTTCTTTAACAAGAACTTGTGTAATCATGTATTTTAATGCGAAGGATGCTTTCTTGATGCAGCCATACATGCTAAGCCCCAATTCTACAATTCTGGTGAGACAAAACTCGCTGCGGTTGGGAGGCCGTATTCGGTGAAGTTTTCTTTGTGGCGACCGAAGGTCTAGAACTTTAGATCGGCATTTGTCTTGTCGTTTCGCCGTCCACAAGCTGGATGGCGAAACGAATATATATGCATAATTGCACGTTCCATAACCCTCCGAAAAAAAAGTCGCAGTTTCGCCCAAAAGGCGGAGCACTATATGCCATAGCAAATTAGTAGACAGCTATAAACTTGGAAACATTCGCTGACTAACTGAATTAACAAGCATGGTATCAGCGCGCACAAGCAAACATGTACACATCACACTCATTGAGCGCTGTCAAACGTTGGTGTGAGAAGCACGGCAGCAGCATTGAGCGAAGTGACTTTAGTGCGGTCTGTCACTTCAGCGCAAGAGCGGCGAGAACACAGCGCGCACTAAGGTGTCAACCTTCTACAGATTCCTTTCAAGATAAGGCAAGCGCGACCACGCGCGGATGTGCAAAGTACACACTTGTTGACGGAGTCGGAGCTGCACCCACCCCCTCCCACGCTGCCTTCCCGCTTTCCTCCATATTTGGCGCGCGAGAGTGTGCCTCGATCGTCAGTTCCCCTTGCGCCTCGTCGCGAAATGCGCTGTTGCTGCTGGACCCCAACGACGCTCCCCTCCCTCCCATCCCCCACGGCCTTTCGCGCGACGGAAGACGGCGCGTTTGCTCTCCGCTTTCTTCGCGCGCGGCAGATTGGGCCGTGATCGTGGGCTTGCCTCGCGTGCTTTCACTCACATATACGGCATACGACGCGCGGCCACGGTGCTATTGCGCTTGGACTTTATACGGAACACCACGGCGACGGCAACAATGCGCCTGGAGTGTCCATGTAATTGCTATCGCAAAAAAGGCTCATGACCCATTTGGTGATGGCCCGCAGTTTGAGAAACAGTACTCTAGTCCGAATCGTCTTTGTTTGTGGAGGTGGCGCTTTCCAGTGGTGAAGCGGCGACGGCTGCCATCGTCTCCAGGGGTGTCGTGCGCGTGGCACACTAGAAGCTGCCGCAGTGTCTGACGCAGGTCTTCGGGTGCATCTGACTGCATGGAAGAGAAGAAGTGAAGTTGTGAAAAAGAGAAGGGATTAGGGATGGTCAATCAATTTGTTGATTCGATTAACGATTAATTATTCGTCATTTTAACCTTTAATCGATTAATCGCTTTCGATGCAGTGGCTTTGATCGATTAATTGATTAATCGAGATTTTACGACGGGAACTTTAGAAAGGTTGAAACAAACTTATCTAGTTTTGTAGGACCGTATTCTAATCTTTGAGATATGGAACTAAGCTATAAAGACATGTGTAAATAGTTTGACAAAGAATAATCTTTAATTTGTTAAAGACTAAATAGAGTTGGCACTAGTGGGCTTTGAAGAGATAAACAATATATGTATGTTATAAAATGCTACTTGGAGCAGAATTGAATAAGGTACATGGCACTAGAGAATCCCAATACAGTACAGTCAAACAAGAAATAAGAAAAATGGCAAAAGTGAAACGTGAGACCCAACTAAAATATGCAATAAATTGCAATCTGCCCAGTGGAAAAGAAAATTACTGACTTAGGACTGCTCTTTTCTGCAGAGCGAAGGAATGTCAATTGGCTGGGATGTTTGCGTGAAAGCGACGCCTTCTTTGGACGGCCACGCAACCAGCATGCGAGAATAGATTATAGAATAGACGCTATAGATTTGCTGGAATCGACATGAACCCCATCGCTGTGTCAAATACATGCTCCAAACAGGCGCGAATGCTTTGCCACGTCTTTAGTGGACTGGGAGTGACACCGCGATCAACGATTGGGTTGCTGTAGTAAGCCTTGAATTGCGAGGGCATTGAAAATCTCCGGCTTCAGGCGGCGTGTGCGGTGTTGGAGAATAGAGAGGCTCGGCTCGGCATCACTCGGGACTGCGAAAAACAGTCGATAGTCCCTCTAGTCACTGCTCGTGCACCGCCATTCTAGTACGATGTCAAAATTTTCGCGCGACTGCTGCCAACCTCACGTAAACAGTTAATCGAACAAGTCTAATCGATTAAGTCGATTAAATGAAAAGACATCGATGAAGGTTAATCGTTTCGCGGGATACTACTTTAATCGATTAATCGTTCATCGACATTACCAACCCTAAAAGGGATGGGCGGAGGGGGGGCGATGGGTTAAAACAGAATGGCGGACGACACCTGTCTCCTGTATAGGTATTCACGCCATGGCCCCTACAGGATGCAAGACACTTAGTTGCAAAGATTGCGGACCTAAAGCCATGTTTCGATATACCAATGCAGGTGACGCTGCGAATCTCCGGTTACCTTCGCCCTCCATACCGCGCTTATCGGTGTCGGGTGATATATACTCAAGGAGCTCCCAATTAACGTGTGGGGGCAAGGTATACTTTCGTTGTCTGAGTTGCGCTGCGCCAGGAATCTGGTAGCATTTCGTGCATGGGAAGCTTTGTCGCATGAACCCTACGTCGTGCAACAAAAAAAGAATTATGTGCCAAATACGTATACGTTGGTACGGTGATGCGGTATATGAGGCATGCGCTGATTTCTTCCTTCGATATGCTTGATAAATCAAAGAAAGAAATCAACGGCTGGCGTTCGCACTGGTACTGACTGTCTGACAGGATCTCATGCGTGTTGGTGCTGGCTGGCCGTTGAAAAGTCGGCCGCAAACATGCTTCTGCGCAAAGAACGGTAATCTCCAGCTGAATAAAAAGACGGGGCGCCCAATTTCTACTGGAGATAATACTATGTCACTGATACAGTTGTATCCCGGTGGGAGTGGAATGAAAAAACTTGTGCTGTGCTTTGGGTGCGCGTTGAACATCCCCAGATGGCCAAAATTCAGAAGCCTTCCCTCTTCCTTCTCCCCCCCCCCACCCCTCCATAGCCAGCAAATTGCATTGGGACGTTAAACCTGGTAAGTCCTACTACATAACTGATATCCAAGTAATGCAACTAATGCAACTACTCCGAAGAAATAAACAAGGATGTAGAAATTTGTTTCGCCCCAACTTTTATCTTTCTAGATTCTCTTTCATCTACGATTTCAATGTCCAGTTTTAAGCGTCCACAAACTTTTGTCCGTTTCTTCCAGCGGTGACTGCGCTTTGCCGAAGTCATCATTTACTGCGAACGCGGTGATTAATAATGCTAGTCGCGATAGTGAACTAGATATTCTTACGGATAATAATATGACTGCTGTTTCTTCCGCGCACTGTTAAAGAGCTAAAATACGTCAAGTCGCCCTAAAGCTCTACATGCGTTGAGATATATTATTTTACTTGCATATGCGGCTATATAATGTGTGTTCGAATTAATGCCGCTTCTTCCAATAGAATGTATTGTACGGCCATTTGCTCTTCGTCATTGCGCGACGATAATTTTGCTGTGTTATACGCAACATTATCTTTTTCTCCGTGCGAAGTTGCACATTTAAAGTTATTTTGTCGCGAAAACGGATAATCGGAACCCATATTTCGATAGCGGCACGCAAATGGTAAAATATTGATAATCGAATGGAGTGAAAATATTCGTAAACACAAGTTGGCTACGAACATGCAGTCGAATACTGCAGGAGTTGAAGTTGCGTTTCTAAACGTACGAAAAAGGCAGATAGGAAACTGCAAAAAGGCAAGTAAAATGCTACCGCAGTTCGTGCAACGATGACAATCAAATCCTACAAAGGAACCGCGTGGTACTAACAAAACCAGATATAGAAAATTACTGCTATCACCATGCAGAAGAGAAGCTAGATACACAGTTGTCCTCAACACCGCACACTACATGGGTGACAGGAACATTAATGGAGCAATAACTAAACAATACATTAAAAGAATTAACTCCTCAAACAGCTGAAATACGGGGTACCCTAATTTATCTAGAATTGTAGTGCAAAATACTTAATGTTCCTTGTGTTCGTTCATAAATTGTTCGTACTATATTCTGTAAGAATTAAGTAACTCATGCACTGAAAAATACGAATTTCCATTGGGAATTAAGAGCAGTTGCAAGTGTGACTATAGGCATTTGTGCCAGTTGTGAGCCGTGGTTTGCAGTAATTTTTCTGATTTCAGGCACCAGTAAGGGCTGTCATCACATATATTCATTAACAAGCGAATATTACAAAATAACTAATATTCAAACATTCTAACCGGCAAATGACGGATATTTTGTTAGTGCTTGCAAGTTCGAAAATTCACACAACTTTGCTCCTCCCTTATTCTTAAGGGGCCTGCACCGCTATAAATTTTGAGGTGAACTTCCGGTTCAATTGCTTCAGGCAAATAATGTAGGAAGTTTAGAAAATGAGTGCGAAAACTGATCCTCCTGTTTTCATTGTAAGAACGAAGGTTTCTCGATAAAGTAGGCGTGCTAACTCGTCATTGCGTCTTCTGATGGGACAGCTTGAAAGTCAAACGAGACGCACGACAAGGGACTGCTTGCACATTAGCCGCAGGGACAGAAAACAGTAACTGCAAAGCCTAACGTTGTTTTGTATGAAAATGCATCGCCTCGTGTCTCATGGAAGTTCGTTTATGGCTTCTGGAAGCGATGCCTAGCTGGTACACATAGGTTACCTTTGGCTGAACAATTTATTTTGTGAATCAGAAATGGGGAAGAACGCAGAGGGCTAATAAGACGTGGCATGTGCCTTAAAACTTCGGATTTGGTAGGCTTTGCTCAAAAATATTAAGAAATGGACAATTTGGGCTTGATAGCCTGGCGATGGCGGGATCCATCACGCGACCACTTTTCTCTCCTCTTTCGGCCCTCTGAGGCACGATGGTAACATTACGCCAGCTGACAAGTTGCCCCATTATTCAGAACGTCAGCGCCACGTAGTGAACTTCAGCTCTACTAACTCAATATATCATGCCTGCTTGCAATAGCGCCCCGTTGGAAATGTTGATGAGGTGTGCTATTTTCACTTCTCTCTATGATGCCTTGAAAGTTAAAAAAAGAAAAAAAAAGAAAATCAAGTTATGGCCGGTGCATTCAGGTATGCCCTTTGTCGTTGTTGTCGGCTATCTTTGTTTTACTTTTTTTATTACATTTCTTTTTTACTGGCGCGCAGTGTTGCGTATAGTATATGAACCTTTTGGCAAACCGGCTTAAAGAAGCTGACATTCCTGTCCTGTCTTTGCATAATAACCTCGTCAATCCCAATTCGTCTTTATTGGGCTATAGAAATGAGCTCACAAAAATAAAAAAAATACCCTAAGCAGAAGTTAGAAAGGTTGCGGTACCCATCCCGGTATTTTGCGTGTCAACAGTCATAAAATTCGGACAATTATATCTTCAACTTTGTAGGCGGAGAGAACCCACGCACTCGATGCGCATTTCGCTTGATTTAGCTGCTCACCCAAGGCACCAGCACTTTTTTCGTGATGGCAGCGTCGTGCAGTGAGGTAAGTTCCCTGTGCAGTCGTAGCGAATACCACCTGGTTGCATCGGCAAGATCTGCGGCCCCTTCACTTGAACTACGTGTGTCAACGCTGTTAAGAACCTTGGCAATGATTCCCTTGAGCTCTAGCAGACCGTCTCTCTCTCTCTCTTTGTTTCTTCTTTTTTTTTCGGTGGCGAAGCATGACCCTCTCACACTTTCTTTGATACTCGGTTGTCCTGTTGCAGCATGTCAGATAACACAAACCCACACATATGCGCACGCGCACGCTCGTGGTCGAAAGAGAGATACGCAAGAAACGGAAGGGAGGTTAACCAGACACGCGTCCGGTTTGCTACCCTGTACTGGGGGAGGTGGCATAGAAAAGTGAAAAGAGAGTCGACTTCAGGAACGACGACTGTCTTGTGTGCATTCTTTCTGTATCCTGTCCTCCGAACGCGCCGTTACAACCATGTTCCATCAAGCCAGCAACCAACTAGTCCATCCAAGCCTCTTAATTGAAAAGAGGGAATGAAGGAAAGAGAGAGAGAGAGCACTAGTTGCGGCAACACTTGACGAAGCACAGCAAGTCTATAAACAGTAGCAGAGACCTGTCGACTTCAAGTGGTGTAGCAACGCCCTCGTTGCTGTCTGCGCCAGTGGCGGGCCAAAAGGATTTGTATCTTCACAATGCTCCAGAACAGATCAATAACTTCGTTACTCAGTCGCCCTGATGAAAATAATAACGACACGATAGAGACCCGGAGTACGCATTTAGGTATTGAACGCTTCCCAAGTTGTTAGGCGCGTTGGCCTGTCAAAGCTTCTAATAAAAATACGTAGAAATACGCGTTCACATGCTTCGAAATTAGCAAGCTGATACGTGTCTCCGGGCTTACGCTATCATGAAGAATATTGCGGTAAATTACTTTGGGGGAGGCGGAGCGGGACGAATGAAATCGCGCGTGCGTTCTGTGACACTGACTTGCTTCCTGCTCAGCACATACGAAACCTATACATACGGCGTCATTCCTGCAGCATAAAAATGTCAATGGATGTTACAAGCCTGCTGTTTTTCAGTGAGCACTTAACTCAGCAACAGTGGTGCCCAGTTGGGTACCCAGACGCCGAAAGGGATAAGGAAAAAAGTTATTCCATGTGCCGCATTCATAGTGGGCCATTGCCCTATAGTGTAGCTCTTGCATCGGCAGTCTGTCCGCAGGCCCAACCTAGTGAAAGTAGCGGATGATCGAACCTCGTACATTTTTCTCCAAACATTTGTTCCAAAGGTGTAATACAAAAATTAAAAGTTGTGTTATGAGGTGGTCCTCAGCTGTAAACGTTAAATCCTTTAATTCTGGAATTTTGGTGTAACGCAAGTAGTTCTTTCCATTTCGCGCCTGTTATGCATTGACATCAGATTGAATGCGGAATGAAACGACCCACCTTAGTTTTCATCAAATGCGTGGTTCTCCTCTAAAAGGTACATTTAATTGTAACAGCCTTGCATTACATTCTTGCTACTCAAATGTGACCAATAATTACTAGAGCACAAACAACGAAGACGAAGTGGGGGCACGAAAGGACAGGACGATGCGCTGACTATAAACTGGCGGTTTTTTATTGGTTAGATCGAACACAAGTAACGTTCCACCACAACGATGTGATAGCAAGGGAATTAATAGTGGCACTGTATATATACAAAAGCAGAAGCTTGAATGTGACCTAGCCATCGATGGCCCTTATAGACAATGAAGTTGCTCTGTTAGATATCTGATTGTTACGTTATTTTGATGCTGGTGTGTTTTATTAGATAGTTATGGCGCGCAATTATGGCGAGCATGAGCGAGAAGAAGGTTGGCGCCTCTATAAGATGCTTGTTTGCAAATAAAACGAAAACGTCAGTTAATAGCCAGCGCATGGTCCTGTCATTTCGTGTCTCCCCTTCGTCTTCATTGTTAGCGCTGTAGTAATTATGAATCATTACCAACTAGCCCAATTCACAGCGCTCCCAAACGGGACCATAACTGTCGTATAGATGCGTCAAAAATTTGGCTACTTTAACGTTCTGTATCTTTTTGTTGTTGTTTTACGCGACACCACATCACCGCTGACAGGTTTGTCCGACTAGCGTATTTGCGCAATGGAATCTAGCGCAAAATTTATTCGTTATGCACTGGAAGGAAGACTTTGGCGCGAATCCCGACCTTCGCGCTTGCTTCTGACGTACGCGTACGTCCTCATTCTAGATTTCGCAGGAAGGAGCAAGGCGGGGCCATTCAAACAAGTAGATGAGCCCTCAACGTCCGACCTTACTCATGAGGAATAAGAAGAGATAAGTGAGTGGAATGTCTCTCTTTTGTTTGTTTTTTATCACTCCTGGCTCGTTCATGCAACGCTGCCGAGAAGAAACAGGCACTGAAAAAAATAAAACAGACAAAGAGAAACAACTCTGGAAAGCGGACGCTGCTCGGCGGTCCGGGCTTTTGACCTCGGCGCCGCGCGGTGCCCACGGAGAGCGCACCGCAGCGGCGGGCTTCTGCTGCCTCCTCCCGTGACAACTGTCAAAATGAGAGCGGTCCTTTCATGCCAGGATTTGCGGATAAGTTGAGCGGGAGGGGGGGGGGGGGAGCGAGCGGTATTAATAGTGCCACGCGGCGCATGTCCCGCCGCCGCATCGCGTGACAAATGAGCAACAGGGGCCTACGAATAACTGCATTTCCCGCCGCCGCGCACTTGTCGGCGCCGCCTCAGGTCTCCCGCTCGCCGCCGACGATTACGGTCGGCGACTTTCCGTCAAAGGGTTGCCGATGCACCACCGCGCCGTTCCGTCACGACGGGCCGCCGTCTTTTTTGGCCGACACCGATCGGCCGAGCTCGGTTGTCGCAATGCGGCCTTCCGCATGCCGCGTGTGCCGAACGTTCAGGGTGCGTGGCGCGCCTTTTCTCTTTTCTCGGCCGCACTTTGTGACGAGTAGCAAACGAGGAACGAAAGAGGGCGCTGAGCAGCAGGTTCAAAAACTGGCGGGTTGCAGTTTTCTTTCTCTTTTTTTTTTTCGTAGCCGTAGGCGCATATACTACAGCGTGGAAGAGCAAGCATCGTTTCACTTCGCCAACTAACAGTTTTCACAAGGACTGTTCTAAGCTGTGAGCCATTATGTTTGCAACATTGTGATTACTGCTTTGTCAACTACCGAGCCACATGTTTCTGTCTTTCGCCTTAACATTGGCTTTCAGCTTCAGAGTACAATTATCGACAGCAGAAACAGGAAATGCATGTGAATACTAACGCCGCTACCCTCATGTTCACCCCGCTCGACGTAGCCGTGGGCTAGTATTCGCCGCGCTTACTAAAAAAAGAAATACATTCGCAGTTGCTCCCGGAGTTTGAAGAACTGACGCCGATAATTAAAGCAGTGTTAAGAGTAATACAACAGTTTTTGGCAAAGCATAAGTTGCGCTAAACATTCACAGTGGCGCGTCAAGCTACCTTAGTATAAAAACCTGAACCTTGCGTGCATGTATAGTGCATAGTTCGATACGCAAGTACGTTTGTGCTGTCGGGCCCGACGACAAGACGAAGGGAAGTCGGCTGTGCCGGACCTGCGCGGCTTTCATGCTGTCCGGTTTGGCGGCCGTTAATTATGACTTTAATTATGTGTTTCGTTGAAAATTCGTTGAAAATAAGGAAATGAGATAATTAAATTATTACGCCTGGATTCGTTTCGCCACAGAGTCGTACATTTGAAGATGACTCGATGTAGTAATTAGACAAGTATTTATGCAAATTAGACGAAGAAACTTTTATTTTACCAGAAGAGCTATACGTGATTCAACCCAATGGAAGACTTGCCGTCTGCGGAGGTCATAGTCGTTTCAAAAAATTAAAGAAAAGTTGACGTTGCTAATTGCCAAATACATTCCAGCCAATTTCACACAGAAAAGTGAAAACCCCCGGAGTGCGCGACTATCACGCCCATAGTAGACGCGCGTAAGTGACGTCACTACTGGCACGTCGCCGGTTGCGTGAATCAAGCGAGCGTCCTTATCAAGCCGAGATCTCGGTCGCTTTATGCTCGCCCGATGGCGAGGCGCAAGCAGTAGCGTTACTTGCAACCAGTCAGTCGCGGTCTTTGGCTGTTCAGCTGTATGAACATTGTCAGAAACTTAATGGGGCTGATTCACCAGATTAGCTACTGGATAAAAACAGTTTATTTATTTATTTACAATGACCTTACAGGCCCCCGTAGGAGCATGACGTAAGGGGGGGGGGGGGGGGTATAAACAGAAACAGTACTATATGAGCTAGTGAACATATTATGTAGCAAGTGGCGCTTATACGTTTCTACTATAAAGCATTCAAACACAAGAGATACAGCACTTTAAATAATGTAACTGATGCGCAGTACAAACCACGATGCAGGTGAAAAAATATCAATAAAAAGCAATAAGTTTGTGAGCAGATTAAAAGGGTGTTTTTGAAAGATGACTGCTGACTTGGTTGCGGAAGGAATCATGGTTTGTTAAGGAAGCGATAGTGTCGGGCAAATCGTTCCACAGAGAAATGGCCCGTGGAAGCGCAGAGCTGTTGAAGGTTAATGTGTGACCGAAGATGCGCGAGTAACTGAAATTATTATGGAGGCGTTTTGACATGCGCAAAGGCCTTTCGAGAGGTAGCGGAGACAGCCTATTACCATTAACATACTTGTGGAACAAACAGAGAAGTGCGATGCAACGGCGAGTTTCAAGTGAAATGATGTCATGATTCTGTTTAATTTCAGTTACGCTATGAGAATAGTTATAATCGCAAGAAATAAAACGTGCTGCTCTGTTCTGTACGGCTTCTAGCATATTGATTAGGTATTTTTGATGAGGCGACCACACAGGACTTGCAAATTCTAGTTGAGGCCGGACAAATGTTGCATATGCAAGCTTCCGGATGCTGGGTGGGGCGTTCTTTAAGTTTCTTCGTAAATACCCCAAAGTTCGTGAGGCTTTGGCGCAAATGGCGGTGACGTGGGATGCCCAGGACAGGTTAGGAGCGAGGTGAACTCCGAGATATTTATATGAAGATGCTACCGAGACCTGAGAGTAGTTAAGAAAGTAGGTGAATTGAGAATTGACGTGCTTACGGCTAAAAGTGATAACGTTACATTTAGATTCGTTAAGAGGCATTTGCCAGGTACTACACCAATCAGAAACATTCTTGAGGTCATTTTGAAGTGCGATGTGGTCGTCGATAGAATTAATGGTGCGGTAAATTATGCAATCGTCAGCAAAAAGACGGATGGAAGAAGATATGTTAGTAGGCAGGTCGTTGATGTATATTAGAAATAGTAAGGGTCCTAAAACACTGCCTTGTGGAACACCGGAAGTCACATAGCAAGGGGGTGAGTAGCAACTGTTAACAACTGTGAACTGCTGGCGAAGTGACAAAAAATTCCGTAACCAAGAAAGAGTTACCGAATCTAGCTGGAGTGAAGATAATTTCGAGATTAGATGACAATGGGCGACACGGTCAAAGGCTTTTGAGTAATCAAGAAATATGCAATCGGTTTGTTTGTTGTTATTCATGCTAAAATGTAGGTCGGTTGTAAGTTCAAATAGCTGTGAATCGCATGAAAACCCTTTCCTGAAGCCATGTTGGTTAGTAAAAAAGAAATTATTTGACTCAAGGTGGCTGTAGACATGAGAAGCGATGATATGCTCAAGTAATTTACAAGAAATGCAAGTTAAGGAGATAGGACGGTAGTTACCAGGCGAATTTCTATCTCCCGCCTTAAATACAGGCACTACCTTAGCAATTTTCCAGTCAGAAGGGAGGCGACCGGATGATAATGATTGTCGGAATATGTGAAGTAATATTTGGCTAGAAACGGAGACAGTGTTTTTTAGTATTTTGGAGCTAATGTTATCAATACCGGCAGATGTAGATAATTTGAGGTTTGTAATTAGACGCGATATACCTCCGACGGTGATGTTAATAGGTTCCATGTAAGGGTAGCCGGGTTCAGGGATAAGGGGTACAGTGGACTGATCCTCCGTCGTAAATACTGATGAAAAAAAATTGTTAAAAGCGACAGGGCACTCGTGGTCAGCTAGAGGTACGTTGTTGGCTCCGTGCAGGGAAATGCGAGTGGAGCCATTGTCCGGTGAAATTGTTTTCCAAAACCTTTTTGGGTCCGATTTGAGGAGTGAGGGTAGATCACGGTTGTAATATTTATCTTTGGCAGCAGATATAGCAGAGCAATAAGTTTTTAAAAAGTTTTTGTACTCAACCCAAGCTGTCGGGTTTTGCTTGGATTTCTGGTATAAGCGTTTTTTCCTATTTTTTAGCCTATGAAGGTACTTGTTGAACCATTGGTTAGTCCTGCTATTAGATATGGTAATCAATGGAACATACTTGTCAATTAGCGAAGAAATTTTATCTTTGAAAAGAGTCCAGTTTTCATCAACGGGACGTGCAGAGAAAGAGGGCATAAATTCTTGGCGGAAGAACATTTCAAGATCGGAATTCATATCTTTATAGTTACCTTTATTATAGTTTCTTATTTTCTTGGATGTAAAGCTGACATCTTCAAGAGGTATGTAAAGAGGTATTTGTAGTAATTTGTGATCACTGAATCCATCGAGGGTGAGTATTTGTCCGACTGTATCAGGAGCAGAGGTAAGCATTAAGTCTAACAAATTTTGACCACGAGTGGGTTCGTTAATGACCTGAAATAAATTAAAATCTAAAGCTAAGTTAATGAAGTCCATAGAATTACGGCAGGGAGAAAACAAGGAAGACCAATCAATAAGGGGATAATTAAAATCTCCAAAAATGTACATGTAATCAGAGGGAAATAGCTCCACAGCTGTGGCTATACTATTGCGAAATTCATCCACGAAGGAATGGCGAAAGTCAGGTGGTCGATAACACACACCAATAAGTACCTTAGTCGATGATGATGAGCATGCGCACCAAACAATTTCGAGATCAGATTTCGAATCAATTAGAAAGGAAGAAAACTTTTTCTTTATGCCTAGCAGGACGCCTCCTCCCCTTTTAGTTCCACGATCATGGCGGTAAACATTGTAAGAGTTGTCATCAGGAAATATTTCCGTATCATTAATTTCAGGGGTAAGCCAAGTTTCTGTTAGGACAACGATATCAGAGTTACTATCGTCAAGAAAAGAACAAAATTGGTCACGTTTCGGAAGCAAGCTTCTAATGTTTGTAAATGAAACAGATAAAGAAAGAGGTAACCGAGACTGCTTGGTGTAAGTTTGACAGGAGTTGCGAGTAGTGCGTGAAGTCGGCCTACGGTTTAGCTATCTTGGTGATTTCATGACCGTGTCTGACGCAGGGTCATACACATAATATATACATAATACACCTACATTCTCTATAATTTCCGCCAACTTTCGTAGCATCCTTAACAAACAAGATCAGCTTACTTCCCTGATTCACGCTTGTAATGCAGATGTTATAATCGGAACCGAAACGTGGTTAACTCCTGAAGTTAGCAATTCTGAGTTACAAATTTCAAATTCATTCACTGTTTTTCGTAAAGACCGTGTGGATAGAAAAGGAGGCGGTGTCGTAATAGCCATCAGAAAGCATATAAAGGTAAAACACATACCTACTGACAGCATTCTTGAAACTATTTGGGTTGCATGCTATTTACCAGCTGTAACTTTGGTTATTGGAGCATGCTATAGGCCACCTGACTTTTTACAACATTTTTCTGAGGAACTGCAATCTGTATTAGGCTCCATCCAATCCGAATACAATAACTCTCCCATAATTTTGGCCGGCGATTTTAACTTTCCAAGCATAGAGTGGTCTGCTTTAAAATTCCCTAGCACGCGCCAGACACGCGATTGTGCAGATTTTGTTGACCTTTTAGAATATTTTCAGTTGTCTCAACTTGTCGAAATCCCTACGCGGAACAATGCTATTCTTGATCTGCTTCTAACAACACACCCTGAACGTGCTACCGTGGATGTACTAGAGTATATCAGTGACCATCGTGTCATACATTGTACCTTTAAAACGCAGACCGTGAAGACACCGCGACAAAAAAAGAAGATTTATGACTATTCTAAAGCAGATCCGGAAAGCTTCAACTCTGAGCTTTTTCAATTTTACCTGTCATTCATGCAAACGTATGAAAACTGTTCGCTGCAAGATAACTGGATTCGCTTTCGTGACGAGTTGTTAAGACTCCGGGAGAAATACATTCCAAAAAAATGGATCTATGAAGCAGCAGACAAGCCATGGTTTACTCGCGACATTAAGCGATATCTGAATAAAAAGAAACGTTTGTTTCGAAAGGCAAGAAGCGCAAAATCTGCTGAAGCTAGGTCAGAATATTTATCGTTTTCTAAAGAATGTGCATTCCATATTGAGGCTGCCAAATATAAGTTTTTCAACCAGGATATTTCGCAATTTCTAAAAACAGATCCCAAAAAATTTTGGAAAGTCATTTCTCCCGCACCTACAAGGGAGTTACCTGTTTTTGACACTGAGTCTGGTGCTGCGATTGATGTCATGGATGTTGCTGAACGGTTTAATTTATTCTTTTGTAGTGTATTTAGTGACGAAAAGCCCCTAGATACGTCAAGACATTTATCTGATAGTTCTCCATTTATGGAATGTATAACTGTGACAAGTGACGGTATTGTGAAAGCTATTGAGCGTTTACCTTCGTTTTCTAGTCCAGGTCCTGATGGTATTTGTACTAAGCTACTAAAAATGACAAAACACTATTCTGCTCTAATACTTACACTATTGTTTCAACAGTCTCTCGACACCGCCGAAATTCCAGACGACTGGAAATTGGCACATGTCATACCAATATATAAAACTGGCGACAAAAACAAGCTAACAAACTATAGGCCTATATCCCTTACGTCTGTTGTATGCAAACTATTTGAACACGTATTATCTTCTCAAATCATGCAGTACATGGCTAGCAACCACATTCTTTTTGCAAACCAGCATGGTTTTCAACGAGGCCGATCATGTGAATCCCAGCTTCTTGAACTAACTACAGACATTCACCTTAACCTTCACGAACTTACACAAACTGACGCCATATTTATAGATTTTGCTAAAGCATTTGACCGTGTGGCTCATAACCGCCTCATATATAAAATGAAACTGATTAATGTTGAGGAAAAAGTAACAAACTGGGTTCAAGAATATTTAAGTAACAGACGACAAGCTGTCGTAATCAATAATGTCCGTTCTTCATTTCAACCTGTTCAGTCCGGGGTGCCTCAAGGTTCCGTTTTGGGACCCACTCTATTTTTAATTTATATAAATGATATTCATCAGGGTATAGACTCAGAAATCCGGTTATATGCCGACGATTGCGTTCTGTATCGGCCATTAAAATGTAAGGGTGATTGTGATAAGTTACAAAATGACTTGAACAAGATTGAAAGATGGTGCTCAGACTGGCAAATGAGCGTAAATACCTCGAAAACTAAACTTATGAGATTTACTACTTGCAGTGAAATTACGAAACACACATACTTTCTTAATGGTGAGGCTCTAGAAACTACAGAATCATTTAAATATCTAGGTGTTCATCTTTCTCCGACTTTGTCTTGGCATAATCACGTGGGTTGTATTGTTTCCGCTGCATGCAAGTCTCTTGGCTTCATTCGTCGAACGCTTCGTCAGGCTAATAGTGATACTAAACTTCTTGCATATACCACCGTACTTCGTTCAAAGATTGAGTATGCCTCATTTATATGGAACCCACACCAAACGCATCTTATTAACAAATTAGAATCTTTTCAGAACAAGGCAGCGCGATTTATTACGGGTAACTATTCACAACATTCAAGTATCACCAAAATAAAACATGACCTAGGACTCATCCCATTGCAGACTAGAAGAAAGATATCTCGGCTAACATTCTTCCACCAGCTTTTTCATAACCCAAATATATTCTCTCAGGCACACATCTTACCAGCCAAAAGAAAATTCTCACGAATTGATCACGAATTTAAGGTCGAACAACCATTTGCACGTACTAACCTATTGCAGTTTTCGTGTCTGCACTTAGCCATTTCGGAATGGAATCATCTCCCAAGTAATATAGCTGAAATAACTGACCATATTATATTCAAACAAGCACTTAATAAAACATTCGTGAATTAATAACATTAACATTTCTTCCTGCCTTTCTTCAGATGTCATATTATTGTTTGTATAATTTAATAATTATTGGCGTATGATGTTGTCAAATTAGTAGTGACGTAAAGATTGTATAGCATGTACTACTTCATATAAGGAAGGTCGACTTACAATGTATATTGTATATCATTTATATTTTATATCAATTGTTCTCCCCCCCCTATGTAATGCCCAAGCAGGGCCTTTAGGGTAAATAAATAAATAAATAAATAAATAAATATGCCGCCCACGCGTAGTCTATCAACATTAAGCTTGAAAGGAACATTTAAAGCCTTGCCGTACTCACGCAACTTTTTCCTGGCGATACGCGTCTGGAGCGAAAAGTCCTCCCGAACAGCATAATCAGTGCCCTTAAATTTTTTACCTAATCCTATAACGTTATCTTTGTCTTTAAAGTGCATGAACTTTACAATGATAGGCCTATTTTTATCTGGCTGATGTCGTCCAAGGCGGTGGGCACGTTCAATCTGGGATGGCACAATGGTAATACCCAGAATTTCCGAACACAAGTCGATAACATTTTTCTCGGAAGTCGACCATGTCTCTGCAGGGTCATCAGGGATGCCAAAAAAAAGTAAATTGGATCGGCGTTGCCGGTTTTCAGCGTCGTCGCAGCGCGATTCTATTTTCTTTAGCTGTAGTGCGACGCTGTCTGGTACGGATGGTGGAGGGACTGCAGAGGCATAGGCGCTTTTTACGTTAACTATATCTACTTCAACGGCCCGAATTCTGGCTGACAATTGCTTCAGTTCAACGTCGACCGACGCCCTCCACTGATTCATAACCTGAAGCTCGCTGCGAATGTCTACTTGTCCGGATTCGATTCTCTGGACGGTTGCTAATACAGTAGCCAAAACAGCATCATTGTCCGGGCCAGGGTTGGACTCAATATCACCCGAAAGCATTAGTAACAAGTGTCTGAGGCAAGAGAACACATAGTTTTTGCCACTTGCTAGCATGTCTGACAAGTCGCAGGGGCACGACACCACGAACAGGCAGCGATTCGATGTTTTTAGACAAGAACACCGTTTAAGGTAACTAACCTGGAAGAATATACATGGTAAGGGCTCCATTCTAGTCGCGGTGTCGTGCCCCAGCGCGCAGTCGGTGGGCAGCAGCTTATGTAGGGCGCGCTCCTTGCTGCTATCGATGCCGGTCCCGGTATCACATAGATGTTGCCAGCCGGTTAGCTGCGCCGGGTCCAGAATTGGCGGTAGCGTCCAGTGATGGGGAGGCGCTGCCCCCGTGACTTGCCCGCGGGAAAGCATGTTCATTACCGGTGCAGGAACAGCAACGCCGAGCAGCATGGCAGCCTGGAAGAATATACATGGTAAGGGCTCCATTCTAGTCGCGGTGTCGTGCCCCCCTTCTTACTTACTTCTTGACACATTATGGCTAATGATTTTTTCTTCTTACCATATCTGACACCTGTTAGCAGCACAAGTGAGCCAGTAGCGTTTTCTTTCTTCCTTTTATGCGAAGCATATTACGAGAGCTCAACCCAGCTCCTCAGGCGCGGCGGTGTCGCCTTCAATGACCTTTGACCCCATGCCATACCACGTGACACCGTGACGTCACGACAGAGGAGAAACAGGGCTCCAACTCGCGCCGTCGCTCGCGGCGTCGCGGCGGTATATAAGCAGCTGCGCTTGTTTCTAGGTGGCGTTGGCTCAACTCTTGCGAGATGGGCTGGGTGGGAATCGAACCAGGGTCTCCGGAGTGTGAGACGGAGACGCTACCACTGAGCCACGAATACGATGCTTCAAAGCGGTACAAAAGCGCCTCTAGTGAATGCGGTCGCTTGCTCAGGCGCACATTTCGTTGCCGCGCCGAACGCTGCGTTGCTCGACGCTCACCGCGTCCAATGCGGGGCGCGGTGAGCGCTCGTCCTGTCTGCTCCTTTCTGTGTCCGTGTTTCACTTCGCGCTAGAAGCCAAAATCATGAGATTTCTTAGGGCGGAAACTGCCCAGCGCCGGGCTTTCTCCGCAACGCGAACCTCTCTCTCTCTCTCTCTCTCTCTCTCTCTCTCTCTCTCTATATATATATATATATATATATATATATATATATATATATATATATATATATATATATATATATATATATATATATATATATATATATATATATATAATAAACGAGAAGAAAGGGGGTTAACCGAGGGACCCGATATTTATTAGTCTATAATGAGAAGCCAACAAACACTGACACCAAGTACAACATAGGGGAAATTGCATGTGCTTAATAAATGAAATCAGGTAATGATAAATTAATGGAAATTAAAGTGGATGAAAAAACAACTTGCCGCAGGTGGGAACCGAACCCACAACCTTCGCATGTCGCGTGCGATGCTCTACCAATTGAGCTACCGCGGCGGCGTTTCCCCATCCACTTTCTTGGGTATTTATGCGTACTAGTAGAACCCTGGGAGTGTTAGCCAGCACCCCCACTCACAGACCTTGGCGGCGGACGTGGAACGTCTATATATATATATATATATATATATATATATATATATATATATATATATATATATATAATAAATGGCGAATCCCGCGCGTTGTTCGCTGCAGCGCACCCCGAAAAAGACACTCCTCGCTGCCCGAGCAGGGAATACGTAGCAAAGAAAAGCATTACTTCCGTGGCCACTCTATTAAGTAAGACAATGTAGCTTCAGCTGCAGTTTTGTTGCACTTTCCAGCGTGCAGTGGAAAGTTACCGCTTTCAAAAAAGTAGGGGAGGGGGGGAGGGGTGTTCTAATGACATACATTGCCCCCCATCCTGGTAAATACGCCTATGCCGCCCTCGTCCCCTCGTCTTGGGAACGGCGATCACAGATGCCGGGTGACAGCGCTCATTTTTTCTGAAGTCTCTCCCTTTATAACCAGCCGCCACCGACGACGAACGCACGTGACGTCACTACACTGACCCTTTAAAGCTAACATGGCGAGGATGACGAGGCCGCCTTTGACGAAGATAGGTCCTGCTATCGAAACGTTGGCCAGCCTTTCTGAGGCACCTTATCCCGGTGTACAAACTTCATACCACAGTGTGCTATTCCATCCGTCAGCCCCTTTCTTGATTTTGGACTCCTATGCAGGAAAAGGTATTTATACGTACCGATATATTAAATAAGCACGATAAGGACGTAAGAAAAAAAAATGTTTTTTTGCCTAATGTTCCGGTGCCTAGTAATGAACATCAAAGGGTGGAAGCAGTGTGCAAATTAACTTGCCAGCGTCGCCCCGGTGGGTCAATGGTTATGGCGTTATGCTGCTCAGCAAGATGTTGTTGGTTCGACTTCGGGCATCGTTGGCCGGCTGCATCCCTATCACGGGTGCTATGCAAAATTGCTTCTGAACTTAGATTAATGTGCAACCGGGACCTGAAGGACGCGCTACGTAATTCTAACGCATTTCTCTCGCATTTACCGCTAAATCGCCACTGAATTTTCTTGCAGTGCTCGTTTCGTGCGCGCGTGATCCAGCAATGCATCTGGGACCGATTGCAGCGGCAAGCAAAACGGGATGTACACTGTCGTGAGTTTTGCAACGTGTTTCTGAATGGTGTGATCCCCATCATCGCCCAATTTTATGTCCACTGCAGGACGAAGGCCTCTCCCATTGATCTCCAATGACCCCTGTATTAAGCTAGCTGACCCCATCTTTCGCCTGCAAATTTCTTGTTTCATCACACCCCTTCTGCCGTCCTCGAGTGCGCTCCCCATCCCTTGGCATCCACTCCGTAACTCCAGTTGACCAGCAGCTATCTGCCATAGTATTAATTAAATGGCCTGTCCAACCCGATTTCTTTCTGTTAATTGCAACTAGAATGTCGGCTGGCCTCGTTTGTTCTCCAATGCACACCGTTGTCCTCCTATCTTTTAACGTTGCGCCTATCATTTTTGTTCCACTGCTCGTTGTGTGGTCCTTATTTTCCACTCAAGCTTATTTTTATCCTCGAAGTTAGGGCCCCATATGTAAGCACCTGAATTGCGTAGACGCGTCCAAATGTTAAGTGAACTGGTTTTATTCTGTTATTGCCTTTGTAGGTTCCTTTGTTATGCTGAGCCTTAGTATAGCGCTCTAATTAGTCTGCTATTTGACTAATATTTGAGCGCAGTGACAAGAGTGGCGTATGAAATATGGCTGAACCAGTGGGCTTTATGGCGTATACGTTCAACCCAAATCGTTGTGCAGAGCCACTAAACTAGTTTCTTTTATATATATCCCTTTAACACTGTCCTTTTACATCCAGAGAAGGATAATCCCGTTGATGGTCGTCTTTGTATTACCTGCTCCATCAAATTACACCTACAGTGTTTGACAAGATGCAGAAAGATCGTTGCGGCAAAGTCCCCGATCACGCGAAAGAAGGGCACCAACCGGCGCATTCTTATTCTCTCTTTATTCATATTTTTCGTCTTGGGAGTTGCAGATATTTCAGTAGATCGGTTCATCCGACAAGTTCGCCTGCAAACTAGGTGCCTGCAAAATTCCGGGGAACAGCTGGACTCGCGCACTGTTCATCGCCGGCAGTCCTTCCTGGCGTCTTCCAACCCGAGAGGCCCGCACAGCACCCATACAGGCCGTGACCCGGCGATCGAGCCTGCTTCGGTTCCGCCAACGCGTCTGCATGGTGGCCGACGCCCGTCGTCCGATCCGCGTCGCGCTCACGACGTCACCCGTAGAGGAGGAGGAGGGGGGCGTCATAACGCATCGCCGGGCCCCGTGCCGTCGGCCGAGGAGAGAGAGACCTCAGCGTGGACGTCGTCGGCTCGTCAAGTGTGCACGGGTCCGTGGGCGCCTTCACCTCCGGCGCTGTTGACTTGTCCCCTCACTTCACGGGTGCCATTCTTCTCCCTCGCCGCGGGGTGGGTGAAGTGTGTGCGATGATCCGGCCGGAGGCGTCGCGAAGGGAGGTGTCGCGTCGCTCGTTCATAGCCGCCGAAAAGCGACATTAAGATTCTTCGGGGCAGGCGGCATCGTCGCTGTCACTCGGGGCGTGAAAGAATGCTCCGGACACTTTGCAGCCGTATCCATCGCGCGCGGAAGGAGGCGCCCATTTGGGGCCACTTCGTTGCGATGCAGCGAGCTCGGCGCTAATCCCGATCACTCGCGGGCCACCGGCGATCGGCCCAGCAGCGGCCGGGAGGCGCGTATGAAAGAACGGCTGCGGCGAAAAACTTCCTGGCGTGTCGTGCCGTCGTCGAGAAAATGAAGGCGACACAGGCCAGCGTTCTGATCACACGCACTATCAGCAGGGCTGCAAGAGTACGGCCTGTGCCCCCTTAATGAAAGCAGGGATCGGTTTGCTACCTTTTTAGTTATTCGCTATCTGTGTTTCCTCTCAAAAGCTGAGGTCGTCTTGCTAACGCTGCTGCATATATATATATATATATATATATATATATATATATATATATATATATATATATATATATATATATATATATATATATATATATATATATATATATATATATATATATATATAGGGAGTAAGCAGCATGACACTTTCGATAGCTACTGACGTTCCCCATATTTTACAGTGTCATTCAGTGTTGTCATTCTTTTTCCCATGCATAACGCTTGCTTACTGCCTCACACCCCTTCCTTCCTTGCAAGTCTGCGCGATGGCGCACTGCAGGGATACTGCACGCCACACCGCTTGGGAAACCTGCAGCCACAAGTAGCCGCGAGGAGCGTTTCTTTCCTTCGCACCCCCCAGCACCTGCTTTACATTCCCGCTTTTTCTTACGCGCAGTCGCAGCACGCCTCGCAGCTACCGCAAGACGCGCGAAGCTCTTCCGAGAGCGCCGTGAATTTTCCGCCCAAAGGAGTTTAAGCTCCAGCGCTATTTCACGGTGAAGCCTAGCCCCTGCGCAACTTCCTGTCGGAGAAAGCGTTCGTAGGGGGCCATGTAGATTTTATAGCGCAGTCGCCGCTAGTTACTGCTGGCCGAACCCTTACCCGAGCCGTTGCGCCGCACTCAATGAAGGCCTGGGGCCCGGTTGAGGCGCGCTCCCCTTTTTTTTTGTCTCGACCTGGGCGCCGTTCGCGGCGCGCGCGTTGCTTCGAATTGTCGCCGCGTGCCCGCGTGCGGCTGGCTCTCGACCCCGCAGCCTCACCCCGGCCTTGTTTCTGCTCAATTGAATCTGGAATCGCCGGGGGAGGGCTTTAAATACGGCGGCCATCCGGAGGACGCCTACGACGGCCGTGCGTCACGGCGCCGGGGCTCTCTCCGGCGATGTCGGCCCGCCGCTTCCTGGGCACCGATCGCGCCCTCCACCGCACAGGCCTGTGGGCTTCACGCAGCTGCCGCTGATCTATGGTGGCAGTTCTTTCGCGAGTTATTTTTGCATGCATTCTTATCCTAGGCATTTGCTTCCGTTGTGTGGCGTGTGTGCGTGCGTGTCTCGAGGGAGAAAGAAAGGGGGGAGGGAGCGAGAAGAAGAATACGAAACGGAAGAAGCAAACGTTGGAGTTGGTGACGTGAATGCGTAGTTAAGCGTATTGAGAAACGGAAAGAAATCAAGTAACCGCCGACAATTAATGCAAAGCGTGGTACCCTACCACACGCAGACATAATTCCAGTTTTCACCAAAACACGCCCTCATCTACGAGTCATCTAGGAAAACCGACGCTCTCACTAAAAGCACGCGAACTTGCACGTGCTCAGTTGCAAAGTGCCATAGCCACTGAACCACCACGGCACGTATGGACTTAAGCTTGATGCCACGGCAGGTAACGTGTACCATTTCCTGATGTTGGATCCTCTTGCGGGCAAGGAGCGATTTCTATTTTTTTTTCTTTCTAACTCTTCACTGTATTCTTCATTATCTCGCTGACCGTCAGGATTAGCCAGAACTCGTTCTTCTGAGCCTTTATACAGAACGAAACGTTGTTGTTTTTTTCAATAGAAGCGCCATTTAATGACATTTTATTTTATTCTTTCTCCTTTCTTTGTTGGGGTGATCTGTGCTGTCGTGATCGAGGCAATTTCTCATTGTCGTGTTAGAGTATCCGAAATTCCGAACAAAGCTCGGATAGCGGTGTTTGGTATGGAAGCATTGAACTCGATCATTCTATATTCAATTTCTACGAATATATTATTATGGGCGATCATACGGAATCACAGTACATATTGGAGCCTGCCCGAAGCAAACAAAATAATTATAAGATGCTCTGTTGGTTGCTTCAAAAGACACAGAGAGAGAGAATAAAGAGAAAGGCAGGATTGTTAACCATATAACAACATCCGGTTTGCTACCCTGCGCTTCGGGAACAGAGAAAGGGAAGATAAAAGAAGACAGAGAGTACAACACCACCAAGGGAAGAACAGCATGTGCTCGAAATCAAGAGCGCGCTGAAGTGTGTAGTCGTTCGCGCATGCAGATGCCCGAAAGGAGCGCACCATCTTCTGCGCTGACAATCGGTGCGGCCGATTTTAAATCTTCTGTGCACGAAATGATGGCTTGCGAAGCATTCCCCTAGCCAAAGGATACACTCATTGCAATAAGTGCATCTGGAATATGTATTGAACTTTCAGGAGTCGCAGTGTGTTGGTTGTTTAAGAGTGCACGGATAACGCTCCATAATGAGCACAAGAAGGCTATCACTCGTCTATCTGCAACTGGTGCCTTATCAGTAAATGTAGTGCGTGTCAGAGGGGTAGCACACTGCGACTCCTTGGAAATCTGTGCAAGCAATTCGTCTGAATAGTCAGGCTTGCCGGCTTATCTCCGACGTGCCCTCAACTTCGGATTCGAGCGGTGCTGGAGAGGGATGGAATACGGACTATGCAGATGTCTCCTTCACAACAGCTGCAGTCTGCTTAGGAGACAGTGGGTAGCAACGTCGGCGGCGTAGGCGACACCGAACAATTTGACTAGCGTCTCAGTGGGTCACATTTTCCTCAACCTATATGTACACTACATGAGGCCACCAGGAATTGTAAGGCATTTCGCTTTTTGCCTATTTACAAATTGTCTATTTGAACGAACTGTCACATGGCATCGCGTGTATTGAAGGAATTAAATATTTTTTGCCACATCTTTGTGTTCATTTTTCCACTCCTAGAAGAAAAAAAAAACTCGCTTCGTATTCGATTTGATAGTCCCTGAAACAACTTTCTTTTAATAATCAAAATTTCCGTTCGATTAAAAAAACAGAGCATCACTATCCTAGCACACCTAATTGTGAAGCTGATTAACAAGTTTTGTTCTGTTTGACCAAGGTCGTCAACCTTAGTGGCGGCTGTTTCGAATATTTTACTGCGCTATGCAGTTATAAGTTAGGTATCGGGATATTCGTGTAAGATCACGGTTGCTTGTGTCATCACGGCTCTTTATAACACATGCTCGAAGCTTCGGAAACGAAACTACACTAAGTATTAATTTCCTCGCTTGTAGGGACACAAAGGGACAACAATGCGCGTTAGTGTTCAGCGAAGATCAATCTTGAGCATTGCTTATGGACGGTTGTATGCCTGGGGTTGTTAGGTAGTTTGAGGGGTTGCATAGCAATGGAGATGCTTAGCGCAGTAAATGATTTGGGACTGCTGAGCTACCGTATTTTTTTTTCTTTTCTTCACATTCCACAATTTGGTTTCCATTGAGTGCTGCCCGCTGACCCTCAGAAGCTGCAATCGCAGTATTGCTCTCTTGGCTGCCTCCCTTCATATTTAACGGCACGTGGGCGCGTCTACGTTTCAGAGGTATACTTGTTCGCCGTGCTTGGAAAAACAAATCAGAAAGCTTCGTTAAACCCTATCTATAGAATGTTATAAACAAAGAAAGATTCGTGCGGGCATCATTCCCGTATTGAACACGTTCTTATACTAAAGGATACTAAAGCTTCAAGAACAAGCACCACTCCGTGCGTCTGTTGTGCCATTACTGACGTCTCAATATCAACAAAAGTATACTTAACCTTCTCCTTGAGTTAGGCACCAAAAATTCGTCTGGCTTCGATAATATTTCCCACTTATTCTGAGTGCAATATTATCCATAGACTGCTAAATATCTATCAATTGTTTTTCAAAAAATCTGTGTCCAGTGGTGTTGTACGCTCTTCTTGGAAACTAGTGAAAAGTACTGCCTCTCTATAAATCTGGTGACATGCATATACTCAGCCACTACAGACCAATTGGGCTAACGCCCAACTCTTGTAAAATGCTTGAAAACATTGTCCACGCACACATAATTCAATTTCTAGAATCTAACAAGCTATTAAATGGTGTTCAAGATTATTTTCGGCGTGGATATAGTACGTAACTCAATTGACAGAATTCACGCATGACATTTCTTTATAACTCGATTAAGGCAACCAGATCGACTCAATGTTTTAAAGGAAAAACTAAAACCCCTTGCCGGAGGTAGGGAACGATTCAACAACCATGCTAAGGTTGTCGAATCGTTCCCCACCTGCGGCAAGTTGTCTCTTCATCCACGTTCATTTCCATTAATTTATAATTTCTTTATTTAATTTATTAAGCACGAGTAATTTCTCCTGTGTTATCCTTGGTGTCAGTGTTTGTTGGCTTCTTATTATGTGCCGCAGATACGATAGGTACTTCTCACCTTCACCTGCTCTTCCTTCGTTAAACTCATCACCACTCTCTGTCCGCCGTGAAATTGACTCACCGAAATATATCTACAATATAATTAACTCTTCATGTCGGCTTTGAAATAGCGAATACCTATAGGTTGCTAAACAGTCTTCAACACGCAATTTTCATGAACTTAACCTGGAACAGGTTTTCGCTCGTAATAACACATTTGAAGTTTCTTTTTCCCACGTACTATAGACTTATGAAATTATTTACCTGGAAATATACGTTCCCTTCCATCAAATGAATTTTTTCGCCGCACTAGCTGGCAATGCAGCGTAATAACACTTGTATATTTTTTGTATAATTTCTATTTGCGTTTCTATTAACATGTTTACTTCTTTTTTACTTTAGGCTTATACCCACTCCTGCAATAGTCCTACGTGGGCTGGAGTCTGTTCAAGTAAAGAAATAAGAATAAATGACCTTGCTCCAACGTGCAAGTAAACAGGGTGTGCTTACTGTCACCTAGGTTCATTTTAGGCCGTGGGCGTCGGCCCTAAATTGACTCCTCACTCTAGCCAAGACCTCAGTGTGCACTTCTGGGTCACAAGACTGAAGGAAAGTAGCTGCCTTGAAAACTTACGGCCGTCTGCTTTATCGTTATTATTCTCGTGACACTTTTTTGTTGTTGTTGTTATCGTTACCTCGACGATTCTCTCTCGCCCCTGGTTGCGCCACCGTCTCGGGCGGCATACAGTGCCTTTCGTATAATTCAATCAAAGCCATTTTCGGCCTCCGCGCCTTTCACGCTCGGAGCTGCTGAGCCGTGGTCCCGGCACCCGCGGGGCCCGGACTCGGGGCGGCAGCCGGAGGACCCCGTGGCAGCGCGCGAGGCCCGGCAGCGCGCTCCTGGACCGGCGGCGTGCTTCCGTTCGACAAACTCTGGTCACGTCTCCCTGATTTTTACGAGAAGTATAAATTTCTCTCGCCCCCACGCGTCTAAATACTTTCACGTATTTCTTCGCTGGCACACGCCCGCCCCCTTTCGCCCGTTTCTAAACTGCGCCCTCGCTGTGTCGCCTCTTCCCTTCTCGCCACCTCGATTCCTTCCGTCCTTCTTCCGCGCGCGCGCTCCCGTCGCTACTTGCGCCCTTCGCTTTTTTTTTTTTCCTCGCTTGCCGTGACTTCGGAATTCTTCTCGCCGAGTGTAAAGCGATCTCACAGCCACCGAGTAGTAGCCGTGGAAAACTTAAGGGACGACCCGTTTGACTTGTTTCAAAGCGAACGGTCTGGGTGGCGGCCAGCTTTTTTTTGTTTTGTTTTTTTCCTCTCCCGTCAGCTTTGGACCATCCACCTCGCTTCCCTCCGCGCTACAACAACGACCGCCGCGCACTGATGGTGCGAACAAACAAACAAGAAAACTAAAAAGAAGGGCACAAAGCTTCTTTTTTTTTTCCGGGGAGCGTATACTTCCACCGCCTCGAAGCGCAGCCTTGCTCCTTGTCTTCCGACACCAACCCAAACTCCCTCCCTTGCTCTTAATTTCGTCCGCTCCGGCTGTTCGAATGGCGTGTGCTTTGTTTCTCTTCCTTTGCATTCAAAATAGATGACCCGTTCAAAAAAAGAGAAGCAATATTTCCAACGCCCGGCCGAACGAAATCCCAGGGAAGAAATTGAGAGGAGAAGATACATAGCTTCGCGGTTCTGTCAGCTTTCTTTTGATTACTTTTTTTTCATTGCTTTATCCCAAAATTGCGCGCAGAAAGTTGCGTTTTTCCAGAGCCTGAGAAAACGAAACTTTGGCGCGGAGTTCACAAAAAAGAGAGGCTAACTTCGACTCAGATTTTAACGGTTAGATTGACATTTCTTTTTACTTCCGTGTTTGTTTTCTGGAAGTTCGAGCGACCTCCTCTCTCGCATGTTCGTGACGGAAGAAAGAAACTTCGCCACTTCGTGAAGTAAAGTCAGCGTGCTTCACAGAGCAGAATTTACAATAATGTCCTACGAGAGCGAAGTCGTACTCTCTGTGAGCTATAGTTCGTAAAGCTTTTTTGGAATTTACCGTCATAATGACTGCGTAAATTAAAACAAATCCTGGCGTTTTACGTGCCACAACCAGGATTTGATTATGAGTACCGCCATAGTGGGGGTCTCCGGATTAATTTTGACTGCCTGGAGTTCTTTAACATGCCGTAATGGCTGCTATTGAAGACCTTCATTTGGCCACGCGACGAGTAAGTTTACACCGTCGAGAAAGCGTTCAATACAGCTTTGAAGGGCGGGGAGAAGAGGTTGGCTTAAAGCGGAGAAATGTAGGAGTCACTTAAGAAAGTCATCGAAGATAGCCTAATGAAGATGAGTTTATGTATAAAAATGATAAGAACGGGCAAGAAAGGGAACAAAAAAAAAAGACCAATGAAAGATAACGGAATAAAGAGCTCTTTTGCAAACTGTATCATGTCTCATCTCAGTTGTTCGTTCAGGTTTTCATCGCGAACGCACTGCTGCCCAGAACTCGCGTCTCCAGTGGACCTTCCAGAATGCGCTCATCGGCGATCTATTCCATAGACTCTCATGCCCGTTCAAAACAATTAGGATAGTTTGCGAAGTGGTAATATATGTTGGGTCGGCTATAAAACAACACTTCAGCTTCTTTTAAATCGCCGCCACGTGAGTAGCCATGACGGTCAACGCCTGAGTTGGATGACTACGAGGCGGGACACGCATTGCCAGACGCGATCTTATCACTTGGCCGAAGGTTGGATCGTACTGTTCCTCCATACATCCTGACCCGGAAGTGAGACACTGTGTGTTAATGGCTGAGAGAGCGCGCCATCTTGGCATGTGCGACGTCTTGACAGAGGCGCCTGCTCCTCAGCTCCAAGACGCCGCCCCCACAGCCGCCGTTGGCTAAGCCTCCCGAGTCCTGGCACTTTTTTTTAGTCGTTAAGGGTTTTCTTTTGGAGCGGCGTGCCAACTATGCCTTGCCATTCCTGCGAGAGACAGCGAGCAACGACGAGGTGTTGTTTAAGAAAATTTAGAGGTCTTGTCTGTTTAGCTGTGTGTCAAGAAGATTTATCCCTCACTCAGACTTCGCAATGATTTACCTCGTAAACGTGAGCAGCAGGGCCTGAACTACAAGTGAGAGAGCGCTTAAATAATGCCTGTGGTTTCATACTAACAATGTAGCAAAAAAAAAAGGAAGAAAACAGTGAGAGTAAAATTCTAAAACTTCGGTATTACTAACGGACACACTCGCCTAAAAACGATTTTTAGTCGGCTTTTTAAAACGAAAGGCTCTCTTTCGAAGGTTAGAAAATGAGGGTGTTAGAAACATTTCTGTTGCTGCCTTTTTCTTTCTTTGCTTTTTACCGACCGGAAGAGAGTTGGAGAAGCCAGCAAGAACTGCTTGTTACTGTCTAATGTAACGATAAAGCCTAGACCATACGGTACGCTTGCGGACGCGCGCATGCTCGCGTCCACGCGTCCACGCATGCGCAGACTGCACGGCACAGCTCGTACGCGTCGACACGCGGAGCGATACCGGTGAACAGCTGCTCTCTTATCGCGCGCTCGGGCTGGCTCGCGTCGGCGCGCCTGGCTACGCAGCTGCGGCACGGTACAATCAACTCGGTGAGACAGATCTATATCATGCGACAAAGTGATTTTTCCTTCATTTTTGTGCTGATCTAACATGTCTAAAGAATATAACAATTACGTTTATATTTATTGAATAGTTTTGAAACGCTGTCAATAACAAAATACAAAGTCGCCTCTACCGAGGCATCTATGAGTGAGTGAGCCCAATCAGCGCACGCTGTCATGCGTCTCTTGTAGATGCAAACCGCCATTCCTCGCGAGACACGGCAGGCGCAAGGAGCGCAGATGCGAGCTTGCGCGCGTCGGCAAGCATACGTGTGGTCTGGGCTTCGTACTTATTAAAATACGAAGCGACACTAACAAAAACCCATGACATTTTTTTTTTGTCATGAATCCTAGCCAGTGCCTAATTTACGAGCAGCATACTCAAAGTGACATACAGTGCGCCACGTGGCAATGGCTGCACGTAGGAGAAAGTCGCCCCTCCTCCCGCGGCCAGCTAAGTACTTGGGCCAGGAGCCAGCAGCAAACAGAGCTCGGGGCCTCCCGCTTGTTGCAGGCCAAGGCGCCATACACCGTGCGACTTGAATTTTTCCACCTACGGAGCTCGAAACGGAGGCTGCCGTTGGGGGGAGAAACCTGAGGTGGTGGTGGTGGTGTCCGTGGGAAGTTCTCGGAGGAGCGCAGCCTTGGCGCGTCCGCCGAACGCATCGATTGCGCAGTGGACCAGCGGTGGCCGGCCTATCGGTTTCTCATTAATCTCGGGTGCAGCGGGTGTTCCCCTGACACTAATACGCCTTCCCCGACGGATGGGCCCAACAAATTGGTCAGCCGTCGCGTCCGCCGCTGGAAACACAGGCGCGCGATTAGAGCGGCCCGCGCCGCCGCCGCCGCCTGATGCTCGGCGGCTCTCCTGGCGGGATGCACTCCGCGGCGGGAGAGAGGCGCCGAGACAGATGGGGGCACGCGCTCAAGATGAATGAATCGCGAGCGGTCGCCCCCCCTCAGGAATCGTTTGTCGCCCCGCTTGCTGCTGCTGCTGCTGCTGCGCGGCTCGCGGCCGACAAAAACGCCGCGGATGCGCTGCGCTCCAGACGGCTTTGTTCTGGGCGACGGACAACTTCTTGCGCCGCATCGGCGGCGTCGCAGAAAGCTGCAGTAGTCTGCGGCAGTTGGACCGATGGTGCGATGCACCCATACCGCCACGCAGTCGCCTCAGCGTAGCATTATTTCACGTTTTCCACTTACCTAGAAATATATATATGTATACGCGCGAATCGCCGCGCGACTGGCCGCTCGAGGCACTTTGCGTGCATTCGCGGGCTTCTTTCACGCTTGGAGAAACACCTTCATGTAGCATGTAGCACGTTTCCAGCAACAGAAAGCTCTATCGGGAGCTTGTCAGGTTGCTCTATAATTTTCTCATTGACACTTTTCATCTAATTATAACATTCGATAAGTTGATTAATTAATTAAGGCTAATTATGTAATTAGGCGGAATACAAAGATAATCGGAGTATCTCCAAGCAATGGTAAAGACCGTTACCTAGGTTCTGTCCACCTACGGGGAATTTATATATATTTAAAACTTGGTTCATGGTTGTTGGGACACCCTGTATATACAAAGTTCATATGAAGGTACCCTCGAACTGGCTCACATATCTTGTATGCTGGCCACGTATGCCCAGGTCTATTGCCCGTAACAAAAAAAAAAAGAATATAACTTCTATCATAGAACCTGGAAATATAACGTCGGATTACAGGCATCTCTAAAACACATCAATCTCTTAACGGAATGGTGAATTATATTTAACGGCTTCTTTGATTTACTTTACCTCCTTTGATTTATCAATTCGGAATGTGTCACTGGGGCTGTGCTCTCCGTTCTTGGACAATACTCCAGAACGCACATGTCCCACTGTGACACAATTGGTGCAGAATCCCTAACTACGTGTCGTACTTTTCTGTCGTCACCAAATTGTACGCATCGCCTTCAGCTGTAAAGTATTTAATTAACTGTTTCACTTAAGCGTTGCTTGGCATAGATTCCAACGTAAGCGTAGGATCTGCATATTTTTTTTTTATCTTCCCCCTTATCTTTTTCTTTCTTTTCAATACCAGCGGGTATTATACATATCAGCCGGTAAAAGTGAACAGGACCGGTGGGACGGGACCAGCGTCCTCCCCGTCCCGTTCACTTCTACTGTCCGAGTGTTTTCTGTTTCTTCAGGAGCGCTGGCATTGCATCAGTTATGGTAAATCCAACTAGCCCAGCTTTCTTCCATACTTGTCGAGCTTCACTTAACGTTGACGACAGTCCTTCTCGTGCAACGAGCGCCGCACATGCGCCACCCAAGTTGCGTCGCCGCAGTGTCCGTTCGTTTCCCGAGTGCGCCGAGCGATTGCTGGGCCAGCAGTTTCTCTTGTCGTTGGCCGTCATTATTCGCGCCATAAGTTCGGCCTCCAGGGCCGCAGCGATCGACGGTCGCTGCGGCAGTTAGGGGCGCCGCGCGGTCAGGGAGGAAATGAGCGGTGCAAAAGAGTTCATTTGCTTGACGCGGTGCAATCAAAGGGCGAAACGGCCTGTCTCTCTCTCTCCCGGGCGCACGGATTCCTCGGAGGAGGCCGATCGGACAGCGCGCGTCTGCGGCATAATGACTCGGCAACGGGCTGGGGGAAGGGACGCGGTCGCATTGTTCCTAGCCGTCATCCGGCACGAGCCGCGGCTGTAGATTGGAATACAATTACCATTATTAAGGCTCGCATTAGCAGCCCTATCAATGCGGGAACCTCGGCGGGGTGCGAATAGATTTGAGGGCGCAGTTGACGTCATTGTAATTACAAAGGTTCTCGAGCAAACCGAAGGCTAGTCGACTGGGATAATTTCTAAAATTAGATTTGACAGTGCCTTCTAGATCTCAAGTTCGCATGGCTCTTTCTTTCTTTCTTTCTTTCTTTCTTTCTTTCTTTCTTTCTTTCTTTCTTTCTTTCTTTCTTTCTTTCTTTCTTTCTTTCTTTCTTTAAGGTACGCCTGGTGCGAGATGCCAAACCTCTATCGACGCCGGGGTTTCTTTTGTTGCTGTTCTTTTCTTCTTCCTGCTTTCTTTTTTCACCGCTTTTTATTATCTTTCATGATGAAAGTGCCACTGATAATAGTAATGCTAGACGCTCCAAGCCTACAAAGTTTCCCGGTTAAGCCATTGCAACAACGACGACTGGTGTTTAGTCCAAGCGCTACGCGAATGCCAATGGAGTGGCTTCTTTACTCGTGCTTCATATTGTCCTCCTTTATGTTTGTATGTCTCTCACTCTCTTTGTTTTGTTTTCAGCAGTATTTCGTTGCATGCACTCCTTGCAGGTCTGGAGAATTCGGCAACGATTTGGGATGCGGAATTTTGCGTAGAATAACGCTGGCGCGCCGCGTTCCTTGCACGTGTCCACACCGCCTGGTGAGAACCCTCCCGGTCACCGCAAACCGAGCTTCGGAATTCGCAGTAAGCCGAGGAATCCACGAGCAAGTGGCGAGCGCGCTCGGCCGGCTGCCGCTGTCCAGCTCGGGCAGCGTGATTGTTCATAACCGCCCAAGGACGCCGGCACAACGGCCCCGTAGCGGGACTTTTTTAATAAACGTGACTTGTACTGGTCCGCTCATGCTGCTGCAAGAACAGATGCCCAGGCGTCGTAACAAGAAACCACTCAAGCGTCGTCGCTCGTGGCGAGGCAAATTAAGGGCCAGCGCCCACGAAGTGGCCATGGTGGCTGGCACGGCGGCGGCGAGGGGGGGGGGGGACCTCAGGTGGTCAGCAGTTTCTCTCAGCAAAAGTCGACCCCACTTTGTTCCCAGCGTGTAATTAGAGCCTGTTAACGATGGAATTTAATAAATTCGGCGCGGGGAAAACCAACCGACTTCCCGCAAAGCACCGGGCTCCCCACGGCTTTGTTCCCGGCCGGCATAATAAGCCTTAGCTTCACCGCGGTGCCGCTGAACCGGGCAACAAAAGCATCTCTGCGCGCGGCAAATAACGGGGAGCCGAGCGGCGCGCAGGTCCCGGCGGCTGTAAACGGCTCCCCCTTGCCCGTCCATTAATTTGTTTGTTAATTAATTTCACATAAATAACGCCCGGCGTCCCCTGCCACCTTGGCCCCTTGTTTTGCATCTGGCGCCCCGCGCTCTTGCCCGCAGGGCGCGCGTTACGGCAAGAAGGGGTTCCTGGGGAGGGTGCGCCCCCTACGGTCGCTGCGGCCGCGCGGGGAGGCGCAGGCAGCAGCCAGGGCCCCAAAAGCGGCCGCGAGTCGCCACCAAGGAGCCGGGTTAATTGAAAAGTGGACCTCGGGGCTCGGAATCATTTTCTTTTCCCGGAGTAGGGAACGTGCCGGCCGGAATGAACACTGCTCCTGCCGCTTTTACGCCCCCAACCGTGGCACCGCTCTCTTCTCCTGCCGCCGTTCGGCCCAGCAGGCAGCAGAAGTGAAACGACTAGCAGAGTGGCTCCGGCCTCTGCAGTGCTTTACGCTCACGGGTGTACGCGCTCGACAGACAGACAGCTCACTAGGCATACCGAGACCATCAGCGATTTTCTCGTGACTAGAGCTTCCAAAATCTATCGGCGCTTCAGTTGACACGGCAAGGGCGGAGATGCTTGAAGGCATGTTTTCACATCGTTAGCATGTTGGACACTTACCCATGTTGCCGCCTTTACGTAGTAACACCTCTACGTACTTTCATTATTATGTATTGTATTGCGCATAAGAGGCAGCAGAAGAGGTCCATCTTTAGAACATTCTTCTTTGGTGTCTCTTCTCATTCGTAACAGCTCCAAACTGTGCCTTGACAGCTCTAGGTCACGGCACATCGCTGGGCTCCTCAGGCGCAGAAGAGTTCCGTGCTTGAAGATCGTCGCTTGCACGCGAAAGTAAGGAGTTATTACGTCTTCGTTCTACACCTAAAGCTAATTGCTGACATACGAGTCGATCAATCACTAACATTTATATCAATACATCAAGCAAAGTGCAGAAGGAAAAAGGTTTACCTAAAAAAAATATATAGTAGCCCCCCATTGTATACTATAGCTTCAGAAAAATTCATACCGATCACGAGCTCAATTCCCAGGTACTTGTGAGCCTTGCGCAAATTCCTTGCAGAAATGGACAAAAAATTCTTAACTTAGAGCATAATAGTACAGGGCAAATGTATCTTCAGCTGGTGCTCGTACTCCAATAAAACGATTTTCTCATTTGTCTAACGCACTCCACGGTTTCTCGTCGGAGCTTCCTACCTACTTCGAGAAGCTACTACATCTTTTGTACAATTAAGTTTGCCGGTAATTACTAACATTCGTATTATTTACACACGCTTACGTTCATAGATGAATGGTAAAGCTCCGTCATTTTGCTTAAAAAAAAACTCGGTGTAAATTCGAGCGCACAATAATTAAGCTTTCGTCCTTCATTTTGTTCTAACTACGCCCGTAGAAGTACAAGCGTCTCGAACATAAAGGTACCATGAAAAGTGAAACCATGATTTATTTTCTTCATCTTGTTACTCTGAGAGGTACGTCGCGCACGAGTATATATCTTTAAAGATAATATCGCTGCGATCAATGTTAGCATTCTGATCGATTGCGCATGATTATCCGTGGTCTGTTTCTGCGGCGAGGCGAAAAATAGAGGTGATTATTTTTCCAAAACTAGCTAAGTGAATAAATAAGTTCTACAAAGAACGTGTGAACTTGGGTCGTACAAAGAACGTGGCTGGGGGCGAACGTTTCAACGAGGGCACTTGTTTTTGTCAGTGCAGCAAATGCTTTCCTTGCAGCGTTTTATGTACGGATAGCTAACTCTATCTCTCTTCCTCCTTTCAGTGGAAGAGAACGACGAGAATCGGTAGATGCGCACAGTGTGGAAAGTCGAAGCGTACAAGAAACTTTGTCCTGTTTACGAAACCAGGTCGAGTTGTATGACTAGGGGCGCCTTGCACGAACATTTAATAATGAAAATAATGACGAATTTAAGAACGCGTTCTCTAATGTTCCACAGACAACGCCTAGTACTGCACAAGAACGCGGTCTTAAATTCGTTACTATTTTCGTTATTAAATGTTCGTGCAAGCCGCCCCAGGAGCCGGCTACTGCAATAACTTCTAGCAGCGATTGTTTGTTTGTTGTTTAACTGACCTAAGATAATCTAAGATACACATTTTAGCTCATTTTTAACTTTCTTCTCGTTCAAATGCGTCTTGCCTTACTTTGAATCACACATTTCTTTCATTAATTACTGACTCTATTCGGCATCGTGCCACAGCATAGCCACTGGCTGTTTTTCTAAGCAACGAAATCGTGACAAAATACGCCTATCGAAGAGTCAACTATACAAATGTCATCAAGAGTAAGAGGAAAGCAACAAGAACAAAAAAAAAAACGTGGGAGAGCATGAAAGCAGAAAGCGAACATAGAGAAACGCAAACGGCACAAAACTTGCCAAACTCACTTAAACACGAATGTCGTAATTGGGTGGTCGTGTGATCAGTGTTGTGTCGCACGTATTGGCTTGCTGCAGCTCTGGCACGCCACTTCTCATTGTATTTCTAGCCCGAGTAGGAGGTTTCGCTGCCACAAAATTTATATGTGCTTATAGCTGCGATTTTCGATGCAAAGAACAGTGGCGTAAAATTTACCCACGTTGAATATTGTAAGCCACGCACCTGGTAGCAGTTTCCTCGATTTCACTAGCTTTGAACATATTTTTCCTCAGTCTGATATTATTAATGTTTTTTTTTTTTCTCACTACGTTTCCGCACACTCCTAAGCGCCTTAATTCCGGTGCGGCGTAGTGTACGAGGAAGAAAGAAAAAAAGGAAAAGAACGTGGAACTGTGAAAAACGATGCCTCGAAAAGACCAAGAGTAACAGCGGGGCCACGCGGGGCTGAAATTCCGACCGCGCTCCCAGCGATCGCTGAGGAGTGTAACGCGATTAGTTGTCCCTTCGCCCCTCCTGTCTACCGTCTGGTTCCTTTTCTTCTTTTTGTTGCTTTTTGTACATTTATGGCTTTGTATTAATGCGGCCTTGTAATGCCCTAACCTAGTAATAACGGATTCTCAGCTTGCTGTTTTAATTTTTTTTTTCTCTCGCTCTACCTTTCTCTCACTTGAGGGTGTGACTTTATTCCTTTAACTCGCTTTCTTTTGGCCCCCGACTAGGAGAGACTTGACTTCCCATTGAATTTTTATGGAACACTTATCACCAATCACAGTGGTTCCGGGGCTAGAAATTTCGACCCACTGGTTCTTTCTTTTCCTGTAAGGTTATATATCGGCGTGGTCGAGGAAGCGTTTTTTTTTTCTTTTTTCCTCTCCTAGTGTTTATTTGAATCACTGCCTGCCTTTTTTTTTTGCGTTCAACGTTGAGGCGCTTGGTGTAGCGCGCTTGTGGCGAGAACAAACGCTTTCGCCAGACCACACCGTCACGAAAACATGTGAGAAAAGTGGGCGCGTAGAATTCCTTTTAAGTCTTCGTCTGAGCAATAGTTCTTGAGTCGTTTTTGCCGATGGCAGTCATTGCGAAATTGGCCTGTGATCACTACTGCTGAATGATATGGTGCGGTAAGGGCAACCGAATAAATTTATTGCAACGAATTCATTGTTTAGTTCGGACACACAATAGATGAGCACTTCTAAGCAGCGTCAGGAGCTTGCGTATATCTTCATTTTTTCTTTGATTTTCACGTTGATAAGCACTACAAGGCGACCTCCACACTTAACGGAGCATGGAAGGTGCTAACCAATGTCGTTCTTATGGATCGTTTTTTTTCTCAGCCTTTCGGGCTAAACATGGTCTATATTCAAAAGACAGTAAAGACGCCGTCATGATTTATTACATTTACTTGCACATTTTGCCACAGCTCCAACCCCTCACGTGGAGAAGTGGAGAACGAGCGCTAAGTGAAATTGACTATGAGAAGAGGGTCGTTTGTTTTTACGGCTCCGAAACCCCTAAGAAAAAATTATGGACTGAAGAACGCGACGACCGCTGTGCGACATTCTCCTTTCGGTTCTCGTTATGCATGTTTAATAACCATAAGCGTGTGTCGTTATTCCCAGTAGACGAAAAAAAATGTGCAACAGTGTCGCACGAGCAGCTGTACAGCAAATTTCGTTAAAACTTGCTTTTAGAACGCATCAACTGAGTAAGGAAAAAATGATTTATTTAGTTATTTTCTGGTCCAGCGTCATTCGTGGTATCAGTTAAGATGTGAATGAAAATGAAAGTGCTCAAAGTTAGGAGACATTTTGGACACCTCGTTTTTCATTCGCAACGTCCTTGCCTCGTAGGACATCACAAAGAAGGCATCTGCAGAGATGAAGAGAGAGTGAGTGACTGTGTCTGTGCGTGTGTCTCCCCCGCCTCTCTCTCTCTCTCTCTACATCTTTTTCACTGTTTCAATATAAATAGTACTTTCATGTGCAATATCCTTTCTTTTATTACCTGGCAGTAAATGACATCAATGGTGTGCATTCCCATTCTCATAGCGTCTTCACATGCGCTTACACGCTTCTTTGCAATCTCACCTGTGGAGCCGTCCATTTCGAGCCAAATTAGCATCTGTCCTTTTTTAAGCTTTCTTCCGGTCAATTTTCCGATCTTACGGACTTTGTTGCTTCTCATATCACCAGAGTTTTCCTTCTTGTTTTTTGTTTCATTCGGAGGTAAAGCGGAATAACCACCACTACTGCAGTGTGACTTAGCCGACTTCTTGTATCGTCACTTTATTGAGATAGGTTACAACACATAGAAACATGGAGTGCGCATATCGAGTGAAATGTTGAGCAGAGTGCTTCACTTCACTACCACGCTGTCCGCACGAAACGCAATTTAATTCGGCGTTCTCGCTCGTTCATACGCTTGCCAGGCCAGCCTTGCGCTTTGCTCTCTTTGGTAACCTTCCTCGAAACGCTGTGGAAACCGCGCGCATGTTCGTCGAAAGTATGCGGTACTGCTTGTTAACCTGATCCAGTGCAGCGCCGCGGAGCGGTACAGCAAATCAAAAGCGCTCAGAGTGTATCGACCGCCGGCGTCTTGCTGCCTACCGCGTTGCTCAACGCTGCTACTAAGCGGAGACTCCGCCGGACGTGCGTGCGAGCCAACGAGAGCCTCGCATTGCCCCGGAGGTCTCGCGGTCCCACCTCAGCCCTGTTCTGGCGCCTCAAGCGAGAGGCCACAGTGGGGCCAACTCAGCGGACTCCTCCTGTCCGATTGTCGTCCCGGCTGGACTCTCTCCTGACGCGCACGCTGTTGACAGGGGCGGTTAAGCAACCCTTCTCATTGAATAAGGCGAGCCCCGAAAAGTCGCGCTAACGAAAGGACAAACAGGCAAACGACCGCGGCTCATTTACTTAAGCTCTCCCTGCGCGTGTCTTGGCCTACCGCGGGCAAAGAGTGGCTCTTTGTAGCCTCCGGCGTGGCTGTGTGAGGGGGCTGTAGTGCACGCCGCAGACGCTGCGTGTCTTTTCTGCGTGGCCCGCTGGCGCCGACTGTTTGTCAACTGCTGGCATTCCTTCCTAGGCCTACTTACCAAAGTTCTGTTCCAGCCAAGCTTTAGAGCCATGATATTTGCCTTGTGGCATCTAAACTTGTCAACAGTGCTACACTAAATAAATAAAAAGGACATTATGTGGCTTGCCTTAAATAACGCTACCGCGAGAATTCCTCGAAGAAATATATTGGACTATGGAAGCCAGACCGGAAAGTTGCCGGCACATAAAATAGGGGTTTAGATTTGACCTCCAAGTGAAGAAAGCCTTTTCTTGTTCGTGGACTTGAACCAACTGGTCGTAGCAACAACGTTCCTTGTTTCCCGCAACTTAAAATGGCCCTTGGCGTACGCTGCGTGAAGAGAGCAGCGACGGAGGGCCGGTTTCCCTCTCGGACAAACAAAAGGGGACCGATGCGGTCCGAGTCCGCTCGTCGGGCGACTCCTTCTCGGCGAGGTCTCCCCAGAGAACGGCGCCGCCTACGCCGGGGGCACGCGCGAGGTAAAAGCAGAGCAACCCGACGGCGACCGAGTCCTTCCTGTGGCGGCGCGGATGTGGCCGCGCTCTCAAAATAGACGCAATGCGCCCGACAATGTTTCCCGGAATCAAGGCTTTCTGCCCGTCTCTTACTGGAGCAAACAAGCCGGCCGCTCCCTTGTCGAACCGGCTGCAGTTGCGACGGCATCGGAAGAGGGAGAAGGACTCGCGCACCCACCAGCCTGGAGTTGCTCGATCCTTGCGGCGCCACCGTGACGCTGTTGGCCGGCACGGCGCTTTGCTTGGCCGCACTCCCCGCTCCTCTCGCTCGCCGCCGACGCGGAGTACGGCATTTGCGTATGGCTGATATTTTGCGGGTATGATAGGGGCGGTCGCGGATCAGCCGGAGCAGCACTTGCATCGACGCTGCGACGCGGTATTGGTTTTCAGGCACATCATACCGTCTCATGCACTTTGCTTTGTGCCATCTCCCGGCCTCCATTGTGCAGCAGCGCGCTCCGAAACCACAGCCCCCCCCCCCCTTTTTTTTTTTAATGGCGCGCTGCAGCCACACCGTCGTCGCTCCTAGTGCCGGCGCTTCCCTCTGCTGCGTGCAGCGCAGACAGGGGCGGTACGTCTCCGCCGGGAGAAGGTGCCATTTCTCCTTGTTAGGGTGGGTGTAACACGTGGTTTTCCGTGTCACCCTGGCTCGCCTACTTGCGATGCAGAGCCACGCGGCGGTCGCGCGGCGCGCTCCATCCCGAGCCAACGAACCGGCGCGCGCTGCGGAGGCGATTGCGGCGCCGACAGCAGCGCCCGGCCGAGAACACCAGACGGCTCGGAGTGGCTGTCTTCGCTATCGCCGAAGCGAGGAGCCGCCGGTGCTATTTCGGAAGCGTACATTAGCGGCCACTCTCCGCGGCGCTGTAACCGATCTGCGCACGCGAGAAACAATGGTGGCCGCTTATGCGACGCGCGCGACTCGTCTCGGTTTCGCCCCGCCACGCGAAGCCCCGGCGGAACCCCCGCCGCCAAGTAGGACGCGATCGGCGGAATTATGGAAGCACGCGACGGTGAACCCCCTCTGATTGGATCACGAGTCGTAAGTGGTCTGGCGTGGAAAGCAGGGGTCCGACTCGTCGACTGCCATCTTTGTGTCAAATTGGATACGATCAAATCGCGTTGCTTCCTTGGACGCGGCTCCGGGATGCTCCGCCGGTCGATGAATGTCCCCGGCCCTCTTGTCGGGGCTCAATGACTCAGGCGTCGCGGCGCGATCCGCTCGGCGAGCCACGAAGCACGCAGCCCGTGCACCTCGCTTCGTGGCGCGTGCGCAGCTCTCCTGTCGCCGAGGGAACACGTGCGTCGCACCGGCATGCTCGCGCGATACGCACAAAACACGAGTTATGCGGGCGAATTGAACTGTCGAAATTATTCGGTGCTTAGAAATGAAGCGAAAATTGTCAGGAATATGTCTCGTCTCAAATGACGCCTTTCTTAGAGCAATTCGAAAGACTACTCGTCCGTCAAAAACAGTCTTTTACCGGAATTTGCAGTATTGCAAATGGCTGTGCAGGATGTTTGTCAAAGTCAGTGTTTTGAAAGACGAGCTGCGCGAGGTGCCGCAAAGGAGACATTGGTCTTGCCGAGGGTTAATAGTTCTTTGCTCGTCATTCAAAGTTTTTGAAATTGCTGCCGTTCCTGAAGTCGACCGCGCGCGATTGTAGTTTCTATGTGCACCTTCGGACAAAGTGACACCTTCTGTGCTTTCTTTTCTTTTCTTTCTTTATTTCGTTCTTTCTTTCATTCATTCAATCATCCTCTGACACCCCTTCCCCTGACCTATGTAGTAAACGGGACATGCGTCTGGTTGATCTCCCTGCCTTTCCTTTACTTTTTTTCCCCTCTTGAAAGACGAGGGCAATGCAAAAAACATACAAGAGGTTTCGAGAATGCAGACAAAGGAAAGCATGAATAAGGGTGAGAGAGAGAGAGAGAAAGAAAGAAGGCCGCATTGACGGAGAATGTCAAGCATCGTGCAGTAAGTTTCGTAACTATAAACCAGTATTATTACCATGGTTTGTTTTCACATACGAGACCATGAACATCGGTCACTTCGATTCGTGCTTTGACTAATGTTTCTTCTCAGAGAGTCAAAAGTGTCGCCATGTGAACCGCCTGAATGTCGATCCCTTAAAGCATAACGGGTGCGCGGTTTCATAGTAACATACTTACGGCAGCCCCATTGCACCTTTTCGGGAGAAACAACATTATCACACACCGGCAGGAACATGTGGCAGCTGTGAAAGTATATAAATAAATAAATGAATGAATAAATAAATAAATAAATAAATAAATAATACACTCTAGTATTTGAAGACATATGCGAGATAATGATGGCTTCAGCGTGCCTGTCAGCCTAGTCTGATAAGGCAACTTTGATACACGTTTTTATTAAAATGAAACTACAAGACTATTCGCTTTTAAAAAAGAACGAAATGTAATGGTGATAGCTGCGGGAAAGCTGCTTTCTCTCTGATAAATGGATTCACACAAGCACCGCACAATATGTGGTTATTAAGCTAGTGCACTGACTGCATGTTAGCCTACATACGTGGACACTGCTCATTTCCCGCCATTCCCTCTGACGAACCACTTGAGAACTGCTAGTATTCACACTACGAATCTGCCTTCACACGAAGGAAGCCTGCCTTTTCAGTGTCGTGCATGCATACTGTGTCAGTGCTTGCAGCGCCCCAATCTTGTCTTTAGTGGAACATGCGCAATGTGTCGCGTTTTATAGCGTATGTCTTTTTAATGTAGCGCGTAGCGTTTTAATGCTAGCAACGCCAGGCATTAGTCCTTGTCTTTACGTTATCGCGCAAGGCATTCCAAATGACTGCAAAAGCGAGGCTCTAATCTTCATCAGGCAGGCGCAAAGTGGCGTCTCACTGCCTCGGCACACCTGCAACGAGCTACGTAATATTTGTGTCCCTATAGTATTCCGTTGGCTTCAATTAGCGAAGTTGCCGTGCGTGGTTCACGGGTAAGAAAATGGGCCCGCGATGGATAGCCATAAATTAGAACCCTGCCAGGGAGGACATTTTTTTTTTTTTTCAGACCCATGTTTTCTATAACTGCGGACAAACCTACGCGATGGCTATGAGTCATCCGTACATCTGTGATCGTCATTAAAATATTTCTCATCAAAAATGTCAGATGATCTCCCCGACAGAGCTCATCTTCAGGGAGCAGTGTCTATAACCTTCTGTAACGTCAGCATCATTCGGTTGAGGTTGAGCGGGAAACCAGGGTTCAGGATTGGGCGAGTTGGTATTGCATTCTAAAACTGGTACAGCGCAATATAGAAAGGAAGAAACAAGCCGAGCCGCCCAGACGAAAGAACAGAGCGCTGACTTCCAACTGGTTTATTGGCAAGTTGTACGGTTTATTGGCAAGCTACAAGAAAGCATCAAGCGACGTTGTCGCAACACTTCACAAAACATCACATCGATAGGAGTCTACACCATCATGAGTCACAGAACGCGCAATTCTGCTATGCGCTGGTCAAGAAGTCTCACTTCCTGTTTGACAGAAAGTAACATTTCTTGATCAGTTTAACTGTGCATGACAGATCTGCGCGTTCTGTAACTCATGATGGTGTAGTCTACTGTCAGTGCGACGTTTTGTGAAGTGTTGCGACGACATCGCTTGATGCTTTCTTGTAGCTATATATTTCGTGCAACTTGCCAATAAACCAGTTGGAAGTCAGTGCTCTGCACTTTCATCTGGCTGGCTCGGCCTGGTTCTTCCTTTCTATGTTGCGCTGTACCAGCTTTAGATTGAAACCAGGGTTTTCAAGACACCTCTTCTTCAGATCCGCGTTCTAAATATCATAGCTGCGTTCTCAATATCAGGCAGCCCCGATGCGGCTGCTTGCCAGAATTCTCGCAGAAACTTTCGGATCAGCGCTGGCTTGTGCACACCGGTGGTGACGTCTGAGTACTGTTAAAGCTCTCTCTGGAAACAAATATACTATCATATCCCGTAATCAGCGTGTTCGAACAACCGAAGGCATTTTGTGTGTCCTCAAAAAAAGAAAAGAAAAAAGGAAACCGGGTTCGCATGCGGCTGGAGTTGTTCAGAGCTTAGTATACGTCATGCCACTTATTAGAATTATGGTCGTTATCTCTCTTTAGCATATGACAAGAACGTGCTTTGCTTAACCGACGCAATAATACTTTTCCGTGTTGACCGCGCCGTAGAAGGCGTAGCCTTAAATCAGCAGTGCGACTTAATCTGCTGTGTCATTAACCGATCTCCTATGAATTAGCGACGTCTAAATGGTTACGGTGATTAGCGACTTCCAGGTTTTACAGAAAGGTACGACTGCTTCGCGTTGATTACCTCGCCTTCACGCGAGTTCATTAAGCCTGCCCATCTGGCCTTTCTTTTTAATTTCTGCTAGAAAGGTTCTAAATACCTCTGATATTTGAGATGTGCAGCTAAAAAAAACGTATTCAAAGGGGAATGCGTGATTTTTGTGCGCTTAATAAGAGTTTGCAAACGCGTACCTCAATTGACTCGGGCTTGCGATCTTCGGTCTTTCCGATTTATGTGTGTTTGTTTGTTGCTGCTAAAGCAAATAAAAGGCGTAGCATTCTTATCAGGTAAATTACGGGTTTTAATTACTTAATTAAGTCATTCAAATAACCATTTCTCCGAGCCATATATATATATATATATATATATATATATATATATATATATATATATATATATATATATATATATATATATATATATATATATATATATTAATGTGCAAATCAAACAATCAATCATGTTTAGAACCACATGTAGTACATATTTTGTAGTGTCTTCATCAGCGCCGCGCAGCTCGCATAGCTCGAATCGAGAGCAGCCTCGGTGCGCCTCAGTGTTCGTGCTTGTTGCGCCGCGGGTCCTTCGCGTGAGCTTTCCTCGTGCACGGCACTGCTGCCTGCAATGTCTCGACGTCACGTGCTTCGATCGCGGCGCGGCTCTCCGAGCCGCCCGCCTGAGATCTAGTGGTTTCCCACACCCTTTTGCTGGCAACTAAGACCGGCCACGGCCTCTTTCCCTCTTCGCCTTTGTGAATGTACGCCACATCAGTTTCATTTCGACTGTGCCTCTGTGAGTGCTAGGAGGGTAATCTGCAGTGTTATCATCAGTGCCGCGCATGTCGCGTGGCTCGAGTCGCGAGCAGTGAGCAGAACACGCCGTTGTTCTTGGCCGGGCTGGACGCAGCAGCGGCCGCTCCCCTCGCCGCTTTGGCTTCGCCTTCACGAACATAGGGACGACGGTAGGTCGGCCACCGCCACGTCGTCCTAAGCCTCTGCATATCGCGTGCGATGTCTTCAATTATTTACTCTTTGTGTTGGGCAACGAAAATACGTTGCAGAAACGGTATCGATTGTTAACTTGAAGGGCCCCAACCAGCGCAGCCTTGAAACTTATATAGTTCAGTGGTAACGTTAAATTTCCAAAGCGAAGGCTGGATATATTCGCTTAGCTCAGATATAAGCGTAAAACGAACACGCTACAACCTGGAGGTGAAGCATCAGTGTAAAAAGCGTCAAGGGGCGAGACCAAATGATTCATGACCCTCCGCGAGTCAGCAGCGGGGATCCAGCACTGGCCAAGCTTTTGTTCTTCATCGCTCGTTTGTCCTCCACGGAATCTTGTGGGCCGCATGCTTTCCGGTCGAAAGGACCGACGGAAGGAAGCCAGGCTCCCATGCAGGCGCATCGCGTGACACGACCTCGAACTGGAACGAAATCCTTAAAGCAGTGGAGGAGGAGGAGCGAGCCGGGACGGAAGGGAAGCTGCGCGTCGATACAAAAGCGGACAACAAAAGGCGAGCGCGGTCGCAGAGTCGCCCGTATCAGGTCGGGGGGAGCCGAGAGCAAGTGCGCGCCGGGGAATTGAGCGATCGAGCCGCGGCCGCAACGCGAATCTCAACATCGTTGCGAGGGAATCCCCAAGAGGCGCGCGCGCGCGCTCGCTTCAGCGGTGTGGAGGAGGACGAGGCGTCGGGAAGAGGAGAGCGTCGCAGAGCCCGGAGAAGATAACTTTTAAAACCGAATTCGACACGATGGAGGCACCAGACGCGCAGCGGTCGCGCGCCACCACCCGATCTCGCCGCCTTCTCCCCTCCATTCCCTTCCTCTCACCCAACCTGCTCTGCTAAAGTGGAGTTTAAATCAGTTCTCGAGAATTTAAAACGCATTTGGTTGGTCGTATCATCGGGTAACCGCGCCACGTCCCGCCGCTTCTGGCTGTCTGTGCGCCCGCAGCTTTTGCGCTTGGGGGTCGAGGGGTTCCATTCTCACACGCGCGTGGTAGCGCATTGTGGGTCTGCGGGTCTCTGCGGGATTGTGACCCCTGTCCAGCGGCCGGGGAATTACGACGGGGGATTCAAGCTCTCGAGAAAACGACGAACGAGCTGTGAAGCGGTGTCGGAAACGAGTTGTCATTTCCTCCTTACTTTTGCCAGTTCATGATGCCCCTTAGAAGTGCTGTGTCTGATCGCCTTGACGTGACACTTTGACAACGTGATCTGTATAATGCGCGCATCGCCTAGCCAGCCCGGAACGAAGGGGCCACAAATTCAGAGCGACAGCTTTCCTTTTTTTCTTAGAACGTCTTCATCGCATAACAGAAGAGTTGATGACAGCCAATGTGTCCACATCTAATTATAAGTTTTCGAGGCATTTTGGCTCGGAGACGTTGAAATGAGCATAGCGTCCGCGTCGGGCAGGAAGTGGCGTTACCACGTCACATTTACCTAGATCGAACGACAGCTGCTGGAGTTTGTCATTTGGAGCAGCGCGGGAGTCCACCTACCCGAAAGAAGCAACAGCAAGGAGTGAAGTTGGCATACAGTTTTGCGTTCATTTTGCTTGTAGAGCGTGACGTGTCGTAAGCACGCAGAAGGACATATCGCAGGACAGGCGTTGTGCTCCGTCCCTCAAGAAGCACCTCATTCCGGCCAATCTGGGGCGGCGCCCTGTAAGATTGCCGCTTCTTAAACACGCTTCAGTAACTGCGCCGTGGGAACGCTTTTTACCTGCATTTAATGGATGCTTGCCGGACAAGTTGGTGAGTAGTATATTAAATAAAAGCATGGGGAGAAGGGATGGTTGCACAACGAAATTAATTAAACAGAAGAAGCGCTTCATTTCTCTCGTCTACTTCTATTGACCTGCAAGTATGGCCTTTCTGTTGCCAATTTTTACTGAGATGTTTGTTTTTAACGGAAGCTAATATAGCGATGCACACAGCAGGTTTTCCAGCGGTTAGCCTTCATTACTACCGCGTATATCCTTCCTCCCTCCTTCTGTCGCGTTCAGGCCAATAAATGCGAAACTGTCCAGCAACCTTATTTTTGTTCCTGTACTTTTTTTGTAGCAACCTACCTGTTCTCTTACATAACTTTTGTTCACAAACAAAGCTGAGGGTAATTTTATTGCAGTGTGCCTCTTTTTATTGCTGGGACAACCCTATGTTGACAGTCGTCGTACGAAGACGTCTTACTGAGTACGGCTGGGCTTGAGTTTCTCACCACAGCTCCAATTATTCTCCCTGAGCTGTAAAGGAAAGCGGGAGACGACAAAATTACATTGAAGAATTCTACAAAAATTTTGCTGCATGCTTTCTTTTTTCAGCACGCTTGTTCATTTCTCACTCGAGCAAACGTTCTCTCCCTCCCCTCACAGTGAAAGTAATAGTTTGCTGCATAATTTGTTCCGTTGATGTGGACAGAAATGTTAGCCTTATCACTACCATTTCTTTCCTTCACTGGAAATATTTTTATCCCCGCTAAGCCCGGTTCATGCAACCTATTTGGCTAACGCAATCCAGTTTGTAGAAGCCAGTTCTTGGAAGTTAGCTAGCTTTATCGTAATGCGCTGTGCACCTGCCGCGTTTGCTTAGAGGCTATGGTGTTGGACTGCTAAGCATGAGGTCGCGTGATCGGATCCCGGCCATGGCGGCCGCATTTCGATAGGGGAGGAATACGACAACACCCGTGTACTTAGATTTAGGTGCACGTCAAATAACCCCAGGTAGTCTGGAGTTCGACACTACGGCGTGCCTCATAATCAGATCATGGTTTTGGTACGTAAAACCCGACATTTCAATTTTTTTTAATGCGCTGTGCGATCCGTCATCGCGAGCCCCGAGAAGGGTGTTACCTGCGCACGCTAAACTATACTGGGCGCAAGCGCACGTGGGCCCTCAGGCTGCGTGTCCTGATATTGAATCGCGCTATCTCAAAGCATTTTTATTAATTGCGTTCTCTAATAAAGGCCCCTAGACCTCAACAAGGAGACGTCGAAGAAACTATTTCCTTAAATTTGGTCTATTACGTAGCGTATACGTTCACAAAGACCAGAAAACTCCTTTCCCCTCGCTTGCCGAGCACCGGGCTCGGTCAAGGGTTTCCGGCGCTTCCTTCCCCTCGCGCTTTCTGTACCCGATGTCCGCCCCGGGAAAACAAGATCTGCCGGCACAGCTCTGGCTGGCGACTAATCCAGCCACTTATCCGCGCCAGCCAGCCGAAGCAGGCGCGCGGCGCCTCTGCGGAAGTCCCGCGCAACCGGAAAGTGTCGCCCGCGCAGCCCTGGCGCGCTCGTCGCGGCGCCGGGCTCATAAATATTGCGTCCGCCGTTGTGATTCACTGGAACGAGAAACGCGGCCGCCATAAAATTTCCTCGGGCCCAGGGGCGGGGGAGGTGTTGCAGCGACGAGTGACTGGGCTCCCGGTGTCTGCCTTCGGAGACGTGCCTGCCGGAGGAGGCCGCCACGGCCCGCGCCGCGCTGCTGCCGGTCCATTTTTCACGCGCGCTTCAGCGGCGGATCGGCAGCCAGGTGCCTGGGCGCGCGAGACGGCGCCCGTGCTCGTGCCCGATTGCACCGGCTGGGCAACAGCACACTCGGCCGCACTCGCTGATCGGCCCTCCAGCGAGCGTGCGCCGAAAACCACGTTGGACAATGATTTATACGCGCCCGGATTCCTGCTTCGTTCGAGCGGTGCGCCGCTCTCGTGTCCGCTTTTCGCTCGCTTCTCGTAGGCTGCTCCGCGCGCCCCGGCCGTCCTTCTAATGTTGTTTCTTTTTTTTCACTCGGAAGTTCTTCCTCGAATGTCGCGGCCAAAGAACGGCCTATGCGCACGCGCGCTGCGAATTTTGTTTCTCGGTACGTGCTCTAGAACACGGGTTTCACTCAATGTCGCGAGAACGAAAGGTGCAGCAGCGAAACTGTTGCGGAAAACGTGGGGCACTTGTTGGAATGAACCTTCACCGACCGAAGGAGCCGACGTGGTGTTTAGTATATCTTTTTTTCCTCGACGACCGTTTGTGGCTGGGAAACTTGTATAAACCAACAGAAGGTATAGGCTTTCGTGGCACATCGAGCACGGCGACTTACGAGCTCTTGTATTATAAAGCTACGTTACAATATTGCGAGGACGAACAACACTACGCCATGGAGTTTTTTTTTTTTTCCAGAAAGAATACTTTAGACGGGGTCAAGCCTGCTTCTGCAACTGACACAATTCTGTATTGTAATGTTACGTTAAAGACATTACGAGGAAAACACCACCAGCGCTGTGGTGTTGCTGTTTTTCCAGAACAAACGAATGCTTTAGCTAGGTTCGAGCCTGCTGTGTGAATATCGATGCGAGAGGAACTGACTTTCATTGTACGCCTCTTCAAATTCGTCACCGGTATAAGATGCCTATGGTATGAAACTTGTAAGTTGCCTATTGTATGCAACTTGTAAGTTGCAGATGTGCAGAGTTGCGGCAGCAGCCTCTCGGTGTTTGCCGAACACACACGTGGCTAATAACCGCGGAGGAAAACGCGTACAAGCACGAGCACTATGCATTTCTTTTTCAACCTCTTCCTATGTGCTTCAACCGCCGCAACAATTGTCATTGCCCAGGAACATCCGTTGTCTACACACATACCCGTTGAATCACTTAGTGTTCACATGTGGCGCGCGTATCAATCACATTAATCTCGCAAAATGCCCAATAGATTATTTTTTCCAGGGACAGCGCAATGAGAACGATTGAAGACCCTGAAACAGCGATTCCTATATCCTTCGGTCTGTTCGTCCCGTTACACTGCGGCGCGCGCGTGTGTATATATATATATATATATATATATATATATATATATATATATATATATATATATATATAAACGAGAAGAAAGGGGGTTAACCGAGGGACCCGATAATTATTAGTCATATAATGAGAAGCCAACAAACACTGACACCAAGTACAACATAGGGGAAATTGCATGTGCTTAATAAATGAAATCAAGTAATGATAAATTAATGGAAATTAAAGTGGATGAAAAAAACAACTTGCCGCAGGTGGGAACCGAACCCACAACCTTCGCATGTCGCGTGCGATGCTCTACCAATTGAGCTACCGCGGCGGCGTTTCCCCATCCACTTTCTTGGGTATTTACGTGTACTAGTAGAACCCTGGGAGTGTTAGCCAGCGCCCCCACTCACAGACCTTGGCGGCGGACGTGGAACGTCTTTTTTGCCGCAGGCGTCACGAGAACGTGATCTTTTCGGGTGAAGGCAACTGGTCAATAAACCCACATATGCTACCTGAAGGCATCAATGTTGCCGGATTCGAGACCCTCGTTATGTAATAAACAAGAAGAAAGGGGGTTAACCGAGGGGCCCGATATTTATTAGTCATATTATGAGAAGCCAACAAACACTGACACCAAGTACAACATGGGGGAAATTGCATGTGCTTAATAAATGAAATAAAGTAATGATAAGTTAATGGAAATTAAAGTGGATGAAAAAACAACTTGCCGCAGGTGGGAACCGAACCCACAACCTTCGCATGTCGCGTGCGATGCTCTACCAATTGAGCTAACGCGGCGGCGCTTCCCCATCCACTTTCTTGGGTATTTATGTGTACTAGTAGAACCCTGGGAGTGTTAGCCAGCGCCCCCACTCACGAGGGTCTCGAATCCGGCAACATTCATGCCTTCAGGTAGCATATGTGGGTTTATTAACCAGTTGCTTTCACCCGAAAAGATCACGTTCTCGTGACGCCTGCGGCAAAAAAGACGTTCCACGTCCGCCGCCAAGGTCTGTGAGTGGGGGCGCTGGCTAACACTCCCAGGGTTCTACTAGTACACGTAAATACCCAAGAAAGTGGATGGGGAAACGCCGCCGCGGTAGCTCAATTGGTAGAGCATCGCACGCGACATGCGAAGGTTGTGGGTTCGGTTCCCACCTGCGGCAAGTTGTTTTTTCATCCACTTTAATTTCCATTAATTTATCATTACCTGATTTCATTTATTAAGCACATGCAATTTCCCCTATGTTGTACTTGGTGTCAGTGTTTGTTGGCTTCTCATTATATGACTATATATATATATATATATATATATATATATATATATATATATATATATATATATATATATAAACTACTATGTGTAGCATTTTACTTGGATGTGGTGTAAGTGCTCTTAGCAGGGTTTGCACCGTCCGTCTGGTCAATTCGGCAGCTGTCTGCTTCATAACGATGCCGTCGATGTCGTGCTGCCGTCATGTTTATCGTAGTGTTGTTGTCGTTAATTGCATAAAGCTCGGGAAGTTTGCACAGGATTGCAGGAATTCTGATGTCGCAGTAAGTTCGCAGTTCGGCTTGTGTGCTAACAAACGAAGTACAGTACGTTTTTCTTTCTACCGGAAAATGACAACTGGTAACAATTTAGAGAATGCTACACACCATGAGACAGGCAACATGCCAGATTTCGCTGTGCTGGAATTTGTGCGCACGTAGTTTTGGAAAGAAAACAACTCTAGATTTATTTTTGCCGCTGGCCCTCATCCCCGTTTCATTGTTTTCTTTTTTTGCCCTCTTTTTTTCTTCTAGAGTGTTTGAGGTGCTGTGCGAACTAACTAACGCTTATTCGGGACGCCTGTCAGCACCGGTAAGAACTAAAATAAAGAACGAACCAAGCACCGCATTCCTTCGCTGCAGAGGCTGTGCGTACGTTGCAGCCTTTGCGACCACTGACCGCACGGTGACGAGAAACGGCTGTGACCCGGGCCATCTAACGGTGTCTTTAAGTAAAAGCGTGGGGAAAAAGAGCGCGTCTGTAGGATTGAGAACAAAGGACCCTCATGGAATTTAGCCACAGGTCCTAGGGGTCGATTAGGTGCACGACCGAATCCGATGCCCGTTGGCTGTCTTCTGTCTTTTAGCCAGCGCTATAGCACCAGGCCTCCGTTCTGCTCTAGCGGCGGTAGGTAATCGTGCCGGCAGCAGCACCGGCGTGGACATACAGGATATGTTCGAAAGGTAATGTCAATGTGTTGATAAAAATAAGTTTATTGATCAGATCAGTACAACACATTAAAAGATTTCAAAGTAGACTCTTCCTGCGTCGATACATCGCCTCCAGCGAGATTTCCAGGCATCGAAGGTGGAACGCTAGGCTTCCTCTGGAATGTCCTGTGTAACCTTGGTGCAAGCCTCTTTATCTTTGTCAACTGTCCCGAAATGATGTCCTTTCATGGGAGTTTTCAAGCGCAGAAACAAAAACACGTCCTGGGGAGCCACGTCAGGAGTGTAGGAGAGCTGGGTAACCGCTGGCACCTTTCAATTGACTGCGAAGCTGGTCACGAGGAAGGCAGTGTGGGCAGCGCGTTTTCATGGTGAATTTTCTTATCGCCCCCGATTTCAGGCCGGACGCGATGAACCCTTCGTTTGAGTCTCTTGAGCACTGTTACGTAGAATTTGGCCTTCACGGTTGTACTATGTAGTGCAAACTCGTGGTGTCCTTTGATGTCAAAGAGCACAATGAGCATGGTTTGGCGTTTACATGCTCATTCTGGCCTTCTTGGGACAAGCAGACGCTGAGGTGTGCCACTCGGCACTGCCTTTTTATTTCGTGGTCGTGTTCAAACAACGAAGGCTCGTCACCTGTGATGACATTGTCTAAAAAGTGGGGGTCACTTTCGCACAAGTCCCACATTTCTTGGCACGTTTCAACTCGGCGCGATTTTTGATCGTCCGTTAACACTTTGGGCACAATCTTGGTGCACACTTTTAGCATCAGCAAATTATTCGTCAAAATCTCGTGAACGATACTTTTTGGGCAGGTTTAATGTATGTGCCACTAAACGGACACTCAAACGACGGTCTGAGTCCAAACGATCTCCCATGCCCGTCACATTTTCATTTGGATGGTCGTTGACGGCCGTCCAACGCGGGCTTCATCGCTGACCTCTTCACGACCTAAGAAGGCTTTCTGCCACCAGTAGACTTGACGTGCTGACTAACAATTATCACCAAAGGCCGTCTTTATCATAAGAAATGTTTCCACTGCGGACTTGCAAAGTTTCACACAGAATTTGATGGCGATTCTTTCTTACATCGAGCTCTGCATTAGGGCTTGCACGGAAAGTGAAAACGAGTTTCAGGGAAAATGCTGTCCGTACTCTCCATATGGTAGCAGATGACTGAGCGACCGCGCTTGAGTAAGCTAATCTCACCTCCCCCCCCCCCCCCCCCCCCCCCCACAAAACCCAACCGGTCCTAGCGCACTGCGACGTATCGTTCCTTCACAATATAATCACTGACATTCTTTTTGGACAAACCCTATATGGAACTTCTCAGCGCCCACGTTTCAGTGGGGAGCCACCGTGCGCCGCGTGCGTCGTCGTGATGCAATCGCCGTACGAGAGTCTCGCAGGCTGTCACCCAGTAGCAATGTGCTGTAAATTTTGCATTGTCCTCGTGTTTACTGGCAGCATCTTCAACAAACGTTTGTTTATTCGGCTAGTTGTGAAAGGAAAACGTTTTTATCCACCCAAGACTAGCACGCAGCTAAAAAGAAAACCCGCACGCGTTTTTCGGAAAGAAACATCGCGGTTGAAGAAAAATTCGTCCTGTTTTCAGGGGATCCAACCCAGGACAAACAACTTTCCGGGGTGGTCACTCTATCATGTCAGCTAACCAGGAGGCTAGCAGATTGCAGCGCGAGGCCCAATTAATTGAAACTCGAATTACGGGGTAAGTGAGAATAGCAAATTGATTCCCCGGAAGTCCGGAAGGTGAAGGAAGGCAAATATTGTCATTCACCAAAAAGTGGCACAAAGCTACCATGGTTTCCTTTTTCTGCATTCATTTTGAATATGGCTGAGTGAAACTGATCACGGCATGACTAACACAAACGAACACAACAGACAGAACTAGTGAGCGCCAAGCAAAGCCCAGAAGCTGCGAAGGCGTGGTTCAGAGAAACACGTATGGGTTTTCTTTGTAGCTTCGTGATACAGACGGGTGAACGAAAATTTTTTCTTTGGTGAACCTTCCTCGAACTTGGGGGCTTCCTCAGAAGTTATCTGCCGTATAGCTAATTGTTGTTGTAATGCTTTTTATTTACTCAAGCTTCAACCACTAGCCTTTACAACTGTCGTAAATACACGACTAGCTTAACTTAGGTGAAAGAGGGGCTGACAGATGGAGTAGCACACTTGGTATAACGGTTATAAACAGGGATAAGGTGCCTCAGAAAGGCTGGCCAACCTTTCGATAGGAGGACGTATCTTCGTCAAAGGAGGCCCCGTCATCTTCGGCAGGTTAGCCTTAACGGGTTAGCAGAGTGACGTCGCGTGCTGTCGTTGTCGGTGGCGGCTGGCTGTAACCCGTTAAAACTAACCTGCCGAAAATGACGAGGCCACCTTTGACGAAGACAGGTCCTGCTATCGAAACGTTGGCCAGCCTTTCTGATGCACTTTATCCCTGTTTATAACATTTAACTTAAGTGCTGTGTTGCTTGAGCTGCACCATGTACATTCACCGCGAAGCAATGCTGGCAGGGGACACACTCGCTCTTTTTCTGGGGCACTGCCTATTTGTGTGCGTCTGTTCACATATCACACACACACACGCACACGCACACGAAAAGCAGACAATGAATTTAGAAAAAGCATACTGGAAATTATTTGTAAAGTTAAATTGAAATGTGGAAATAAGCTAAGGGTGAATAAAAGAGGACGAAAACATAACTTGCCTTAGTTGGTAACCGAACCCAAATCTACCGTTTGGACGTTTTAAACAGTGACATTTTGTTACTGCATGTCTGTTCACGCGGGCAAAGAGGGCACGATAGTGAACTGTTTACAGTAGCATTTTTATCGTCATTTCGGTTTCTGCCTGAAGATGGCCTCAGTTCTCTTCCTGTTGTGACAATTGACGTCGATACTTGTCCGGCTCCTCCTTACTTTGTTGTGTGGCCTTGGTGAAATGCATGCGCCAAAAATGATGTGACTAAATTGACCAAAGGTAGCGACCAAGTTCTTTTGAAAAGGATAAAATAGCGTAACTTTTTGTAGCCGTTATACCTTGAACTGTTGCCCCTCAATGCTGTCGATCCTGTATAGAAGTGTGATATAGGCTACTACGTGGATAACTTTAGCTACTTAAACAAATTTTCCTTATCTCAACAAGCGTGTCTATTTTTCTTTTTTATTTGTCACCTAACCTACCTGGTGTGCGGTGCCTATCGAACGACAGCTCTGCGCAGCTTTACTCTTCCAACGGCAACACGCCGGATAGCCGAATTCTCGACGTGGTGAATAATTATTCTGGTCAACAGAGCAACGTCGTTAACGGGTCTGCTACTGCTCAAAACCAAAATTATTGGCGCAGGCCGCTCAGTGTGGGGTGTTCGCAGCAGCTATGATTAATGGGTGCAACATTCATCCCCAAGACCACCCACCACAGCTTCAAGGGTGTACCGAGTGTTGCTGACGTTGGGCTTCAGTGGACCTCAGCGGAACTGAAGCCAAAGGCCGTAGGAGGACCACTATAAATATTCGCCTATGCTGGCGTGTCGGGAACAACACCAAAGTTTTCCTAAGCCGCGCAGTCTTGTACAACGTCTGGGCAGCTTGTCTCCTTTTTTTTTACACTGTATGATGTGGCAGGTATCGTGGCCGCAAACGATGTAAATTGACACTCAGCTTCGTCCGTTTCTGCATCAAATTCTCTCCCCCCCCCCCTTTATTTTTGTATGTTACTTATTTTGCATTCAGATAACTATGTCCCTATAAATTTGATGAGTCAGGAGGGAATTAATATGCGAGCACAAATGAAACACTTAAAGAAATGGTGTACTTCAGGAGTGGCTCTTTGTGAGGAATTAGTATAGGCAATCTAGGTCGGCATAATGTAAGCATTCCTCTCGCTCGATTGCATTTTTTTTTCTAATCATGCGATGTTCACAGCTGGGCCATCCCGATGGTAACGTGGGTAATAACATGGGGGATAACGTGTGTGATGACGTCTCAAAGATAGTTGGCGTTCGGCGAAGAACGCTCGCAACGCTAAAATTGTCCCTAAAATGGTCGAATGATAGTTAGCGCATGTGCTGTCGTCTTTCATGTCCCTGTCAATCCAGCGCTATAACTTCAATTTATGCAACGAACCAACTAACCCAAAAATCTTGACTCTGGTGAACTTTAAACACTATACGCGTTTGCCAACACTAAACCTTAAGCCAAACCTTAAGCTAACGTGGCGTTAATCATCTACAGGGTCCGTGCCGGTGAGGAATGAGCAGTACATACGCCTTCACGGCGTCCAAAGTATTTGATTTGTTGATATATTCGCATGAGAACGAATTGGGCAAGCTTAAATGTTGCGTTTACATTAACATTTAAGGTTACATATCAAGAAAGACATAAAATGTTATGAGCAGAATCTCCTGTGGGAGTTACCTAAATGATGCATAAGTACATGGTACTAATCACCTACTGTTTCGTCGTGGTATGCTGCTGTATTTGACATAAATGAGAAACACACTGAAAGAATCCTAAACGGAGAGGCGCAGTTGCAACACCGAAAGGTTGACAGACCGGCATGAGACAACGAAGAAGAGGCGAGTAGGAGCAATATTCACTGATGTTATAAATACATCCCAGTGGATGCGGACGGTGGGATGAAATGGGGACGTGGGATGAAAGAGATATTGTAAATGAAGTAAATATATACAACATTTATTATGTACACTATCTCTTGTTTGGTCCTTCTTGTTGCGTTTCTTTTTTATCTTCAAATTGGATGATTCCGCTGCTTCGTGGAAGATGAGCACTGGCCGATTTGTGCTGTAGTACGTCACGTAATTTAACAGTAGACAGTTTTAGTTGGGCGACCGCAGCAGCTCCGCGTACGCAGGAATCCCGCGGAGGTGACAGTGCGCATGCGCAGTACGCAAAACCATGCACTGTCTCTTGAGTGCGCCCGCAGCTTTTCAAAAGCTACGTAGGGTACTCTGCGCGCTCTGCAGGCTTTGCGGGACGTTCTTGCGTGTTCTCGCGCATCCACAAGAGCGCATATTTCGATTAGCCTCTTGCCGAAGATATGACTCCGGCTTGTGGCGTGACTTCGTGGCGGCTGATATTGCGTACACAGTTTCAGGAGCTGGCATATGGCGGCGCTGAGCAGCACACTACCGGCTCCTGCGCGTGCAAGTCGGGAATCCCCTTCTCGACTTTTGCGTCCGGCCAACTATCGTGCGCGCGCAATTTGCTACGTACGCACGACCTCGTGGGCTGCGTACGTGGGCGGTTGCGGACGCCCAACTAAAGTTGTCTACTGTCACGTTTAGTAGACCTCGCACGTAGACGTGGTCGATGACGCTGCCTCCTTTCGATGTGAACTGTCATCAACCGCGATGAACCGTACTTTAGCGGCGGTTGCGTATGGCGCGGGCGCGCGGGCCCTATATCTTGAAAGTGATCTGCGTTGGGGGAGCAGTGCACCGAATGCTGATAGCTCCGTGTGTGCTGTGTTCTCGCCGCTTAGCTCACGTTGAAACGAGAGGTAGCACGAATGTCATTTCGCTCGCTGCTGCGGGTCCTACCTTTAAAGCCATCGTGTTATGTGACGAACGGACGGATTTCCTCGTTGGGTATATAGGCGTAGAAATGCTTACACATTCAAAAAACAAGGTAACCTGAATTTGTTAGCACAAAAATTAGTACACTTGGAGCAGATTACCCCTGCGAATATTCTCGTTCTCGGCGCTCGTGAGAGAACAAAATTTTTCGACACGCGCTTGATAAATGTTGTCAAAACGAAGATGAGAATGGCGTCATCATTGTGTAGGTCAAATACACTATGCTTTCGCCCCTTGACCCACCTCAAAGCTAACGCGCGGTAGTGATCCGCCCGCAAATCCCGAGAAACGGAAGTGGTGCGTCCAGATTCGCGTAAACAAGCGCAGTCGCTGCAGTATGTACGCCTTTCTAGAGTCGATATGTATTGATCATGCACTTACTGCGATCTAAATGCATATACTTTATCGCAATCAGTTTTGCTAAGTTGACTTACTGCTACGGTTGCTAAAATTAACCAATCGAACGTATTTAGTGAAAGTGCAGGAGCTGAAGCGTAAAGTTACGTTCGCTGACACAATCGGTCTTGCATGCACTGAACGCAACTGCGTTAGAGCCCGGGGGCGACACGCATGACACTCGCACAGGTTCTTCGTATTTTCAGAGCCGACGAGACGTGGTTTCTGTTCCTAGAACTGCGCTGCTATTCGACACAGGAACCGCTGCAAATGGTGCACTTCAACTGCGGTGCCCAATATATGTGGATATTGCACGGACAAGCGTGTGTAATGATAGGCACAACAGCTGCCTCACCGCGCGCATGTTGCTCAGCGGCATATAAGCGCGTTATTGTGAGCTAACGCACACACTGGCACTGTCAGGGTTGGCGGCATTCCCATTGCGGTGTAGGAGATACACAGTTTACGCCGCCCAGCAAACATACGTGTGTAACGGCAGACATGGCGGCAATGTCGCGCGTGATCGAGTACGATGCTGCGTCATGTTCTGGGTCAGTGGCTCACGGGTTGATTTATGTGTTCGCAGGGCATGCCATTGCACGGGACCAGTTGCAGCAAGGTGTGCGAACTTCGAGCAAGAAGGCCATGTGGCGTTCCTTTAAGTGTTGGGTTGTGCGTCACAAAAAAAAAGGGTGGTCGTAGCTTGGATTGTTGATTGTCCCGCCTACTTAGAAAAAAAGTATGTCATGTATAGGAAATAATTGGTAGAATGTGCATGAGAAGTGTGGAGTGAACGGGCCGGTAAATGGCCGCTGCTAGTCAATATAACCTACTTTTTAAAAATAAACCTATGTATTCCTAAGTTGGCCTTCTTCTTGAGTGCTAAGTGTCGCCGGGCGGCGACGAAGACGCTTCTCCCACGCTGGAGTCGTGTGAGAAGAAATTAACTGTGATCCATTCAACTTAGTTTGATTTAAAGAAAAATTCACTTTGTGAGCACAATATAAAGCCTGTTAAGACTACCGTGCTGTGAAGCACAAGCACGGTCAGCACACCATGCACTGTTGTCAAGACAACTGTTGCTTCATCATGATCACACATCGCAAGCGCCGTACAGGCATTTGGGCCCCTTGCTTGCAGTTTGTGAATAGCAATGTGTGTCCTATAATGACATTTTTGAAGCAACCATACCCATTCCGAAGTCGCTCAAATGTCGCCAATTGTTCTGGAATGTCGCTAAAAAAGGTCCCCGTTCACTAAAGAGAAAACATTTGTCGCTAAACAGACAAGGAATTTGATAAATGTAGCGACAAAATTGCTAATATGGCACCACTGCTTCGGACGCCATAAAACTGTTCGTCAAAATAGACATCACAAAATAAACTGCTCAAAAAATTACTTATCTTTAAAACGTAGTTCACCGGGGCAGCCCAATGGTTTAACTGTGCTGATGTGCAGCGAAAAATGACGCTCCACGCAGGAATCAAATCGGCAAACTCACGATCACGATATTTCGATTCTCCGTTTGTCGGCAACACTCAGCCAAGATCAAAACTCGCGCTCCTGGCACGAGAAGTAGCCGTAACATAGCGACAGCTTTAAAGAAACACATTTGCCCACCTCAGCTTCTATAGCGGCGTAAACCCCACGCTTTACTCTTACAAATGCCAACAATGCCAAAAATACTCCTCATTCTATACCACACAACTTGGGAATGTTCCCCCACACCTAACACACCTCGCAACACCAACCTCACACCCGAGGAGTGCGAGGCTGTGCTGTACAGCTCGGACCCGCGCTACCAGCGCAGACTGTTTATGCGGGCCCGGGAGACTGCTCACGCCGCAGGAGTCTTAGTCTACAGACACTACAGGAATGCGTGCAAATATGGCGAAGATGCAGGAACTAAGTAGCGGTTTAACAGCTGGCTGTGCGTTAAGGCGGCACTGTAGGGTACATGGGTCATCTTAATTTCAGTGTTCTATTTAAAAAAAAAGCTACTGCATATGTTAATCCCAAATTTCGCTTGCTGACTGGGGATGTCCTTTAGCTTAAAGCTCAGTAGTTTTCCGTTGCGGCCCCTCAAATAGTATCTGTATTCATGCACCAAATTTTAGATAAGGTTTCAAATTTCAATCTACCTTTCTCGGAAACCAAAGGCAGGTTGACCATTTAAATTGGCACGTACATTCCCGATATTACTGTTTTCAGCACAGTGCGCATGTTTGCCCCTTTCCTGCCGTTTTACTCCTTCGTAATCTCAAGTCGATGGATTCGTGTCAGAGTGGGACAGAAAGCTCTTTATTGAAAAGCAGAGTGGTTAGACGGCCCATATTCTCTTACACGATACTCTGTAGGTAACGGGACGGATGGAAAGAAATACCCTAGGAGAGGGTGCGTCAGGATCCACACTATATATACGCCTTCGTTGAAGATCAAAGCCGCAATTCAAAGGTTTTTCCGAAATGCAAAGGAAAGCGTGTTCACAAGCGCGTGAAAAAGAAATGAGGTCAAAACAGTGCCGGATGATTAGTACTGAGCATCATAGGCTCCGCTGCACCCTGCGTTTCCTGTACGACCCAGTGCTCTTGCAGTAACGATAACAGAGGAGATGCCGTAAATACAGAGAAATGGTATCCTAGAAGGAAAAAAAAATACATTTATCGCTCCATCACTGTTTAAGCGTAGTTAAGTTCGCTGACACAATCGGTCTTGCACTGATTGTACACCTTTCTAATCAATGATAGTGGTAAGCACCCAGTCAGGATCTGGCAATGCCTGTCGTATGTACTTCAACCCATTTTTATTCTTCTGTAAGTTTTCTTCTCATGATCAGGGTCCCCTGTGAGTAATTGACTTAGATAAACGTACTCATTTACATACACTAGAGGTTGACTGGTGATAGCCAGGCTATTGATATTAGTTTTGTTTTCTGTGTATTAATATTCAGCCCCACCCTTACACTTTCTCAGTTAAGGTCCTCAACCATTTGTTGTAATTCGTCCCCAGTGTTGCTGAACAGGATAATTCCATCTGCAAACCGAAGGTTGCTGAGATATTCGCCATTGATCCTCACTCCTAAGCCTTCCCAGTTTTATAGCTTGAATACTTCTTCCAAGCATGCAGTGAATACTATAGGACAAATTGTGTCTCCTTGCATAACCCCTTTCTTTATAGGTATCTTCCTACTTGTGGAGAACCAAGATCTCTGTGGAATCTTTGTAGATATTTCCCAAGATATTCACGTATCCCGTAGTCCTTGATTACGTAATGCCTCTATGACTGCTGGCATCGCTACTGAATCAAATGCCTTCTCGTAATGTGTGAAAGCCATATAGAGAGGTTGATTGTACTCTGCAGATTTCTTGATTACCTGATATCGCATAATAAGGAACAACAACGGTAACGACGGTACATTGCGTGTGAAATAATTTATAGGGAACTTATATTTCCAGCATGATTCTAAATCAATTCCCTTCAAAAATAAATAACTAAAGGAAGCACAGTTGGTCTTACCTATTGAAGAATAACGACAGACATCAGTCAATGGATGTTTTGAACGTAAATCTGGTTCGTTTTACTTTTGTCCTTCTTCTTGATGATGATGTTATGAAAGTAAGCGGTCCATATTCGATGCTGTTAGGTTTAAGTCGTACACACGTGGTACTATAAAGAAAACAAACAAGAACGCCACACGAACTGGTTTTCCTTTCGGTGTCTCAGTTTCTCTGCGACCAGTCAATGGTGCGAAGTGCCCACGACCGGCTATAATTAGATCGCTGCTGCAGAAAGCCCCCAGCCGTCCGCATGACGCACTAGCGGTGTGCCGCTGCTGCAAAGCGTGCCGATTGATTTATGGGGCCGATTCGCGAGCTTTCTGTAAGCGGGGTCTTTTAACTCGTGCTGCGAACGCTTCCATGTCGTGCATACATCACGGCACGAGGTGAAGCTGGCTTCCGATGGCCGAGTCTCGTTTTAGCCACTGACGAGACAAACGCCTCCTGGAACGCCACGTTCGGAGGCATTTAAGTCGCGCTCCCTGCGCGCTACGAGCAACCGCTGTACTCGGGGAAACCTTTGCGCGTCCTGCGTAATATTGAGCGCACATCGACCACTTCGCGCCTTGTTAGCGTCTGTGCAACTGACGTGTAAAGTTTGTGGTATTTGCAGATGCCTGGCGCTCGGGTCGATAATAGAAAAATAATTTTAAAGGAATACTGCTATCTAGTCCTGTCGGGAAAACGCACCTGCAGCAAGGAAAATGCGCGCACCTTTACTGATTCGCGCCATTCAGAAGACCGCCTGTCTGGCTGCCATTTCCTGCCGGTTATTAATCCACAAGCACTATACTGTAACCAAGGCCCGGATATAACGTTAAAATGTTAAAAGAGAAAAAGGAGGGATAACTAAAAGACGGCTAAACCGAAGAGAAAAGATAAAGAGTTTAGGGCGGAAACTGGTAAGAATTTACTGCCAACAAAGACAGATTTGGGGGGTTTGAAGATTCCTTGTGTTTCGTGCCCTCGATTACTGCACAAAGCATTATGTCATAATTGTAACGCCACGCTCAATACACACTTTAAATCGTTCTAATGGGCAGGCCAAGAAATATGAAATTCGACATAGAGAGGCACAATGAACTGAAGATTAGACCTACACACACATTTAAAGTCATGGCAGGTTCTGCATAGTCATAATTCGTATCTAAAGTATCAGCAGGCTTCAGCAAGTTCTCCAGCTCTCAACTCATTCGCTGCAACAGCAGCATTATCTCACGGCTGACGAACTTCTTAATCTTTGCGACGTAGACAGCGTCGTTTTCGTCCGCTTCAGTATTGTGCCTGCTGGGGCGTTCAAAGTATATACATGCACAGATGCAGCCACTCTTAGAGGAATGGTGGCGCACAAAACCTCGCACAATATCGTAAGCGTGAATGCCGCGCGCTACGTCAGCGGTAAGAGCCTTCGGCTACCAACTGCACGTGCCGCAACGGCATTAGCTTGATTACCGGAGGCAGATTGTGGGCAAAGTTCTTTTTGTTCGCCATATAGTGAGGGTGAATCTGAGTATGACAATATGGCCAGAGGACGGCGACATGTTGCCAATTACATGTCGAGAACAGCGTAACGAAAAGTGCGGATATACAGGGCAAACTATAGTTTAGAACTTCTCGTCACATTGAGAGGAGAAAGTAGGGTGAAAGTGTTAACCAGAAAAGAAAATTCGTTTTGCTACATTGCACTGGGAGACGGGAGAGGAGAAGCTAGAGAAATAAGAAAATAGACGCAGCACAGGCACACGATCACAGCCGGTAATCATCATCACCGCACGCGATCACAGCGCATGATCGCAGTGAAGACCAATTAAGGCTAAAGCCGTTTGGGCAGGTTTGTCGACCTTAAATATTGTAGCGATGCCGTCATCGCCCTCTGCTGCAATGGATTTGAGGTCAGCATTCCATCATGGTTTATTCTGACAATGGTATGCTATCAACGCGAGCTGGCGCAGCCACGAGCGATCGTCTCCGCGCACTCTTTAGAGGACAGTCACACAGAAAGTGTTCAGCCTGTCGTGTTCAAGGGTCTCCTCGCGACCAAAGTCATAACACGAAGCGTTTTTGGCCATTCTAATATAAAAAGCAAAATACTTCGTAAAGACCATTCCCAGCCGGCAAAGAAGAGCACATACCCTCGCGTCGTGAAAGTCCAGATGCGGTGTGAAGGCGGAGCGAAGAGTCCAGGTGGTGCAGTCGGTTATTTTGGAAACTTGGGAGTGTTCCACACGGAGTTTGTGGATGTTATGAGTGTTCTTGACAACGTTATCGATTCATGTGTGCTGTCTTCAAGAGCTGAGTGGGAAGCGTCATCGGCGTGCCCGTTACCTATGACGCCGCAATGACTTGGAGTCCATTTAAATCTGACGTGGTCTCCTTTCTTGAGCGAGCTACTCACGCTGCACTTCGCCTCGCCAGCCAGAAAGAACCCCTAAGATGGTCCATACTCAGTGATTCGAAGGCAGCGCTGCAGTTCCTGTGCTACGAGCACTGTGATGCGGGCCACACAAAGAACTGGTGTTCGAGATTAGAGAGCTCACCCATATCTTTTCGCACTGAAATTACACGAATAGACACATTTGACCAACTGAAGCGCGGCCATTCTCAGTGCAGCTTTCAGCGTAACATCTGTTAGCGACCCTTTCATGGACTCCTCTGCGCTGTCTCAGATGTGCCGTCGCCGTGCCGTCGTCATTCTGTCGATATCGCAGTCGTCGTCAGTGTCGTGTTATGGTGCCACCAAGTGGGTTGCGCTACAAATGACTTGAGGGTTCTAGAGACCTACTTTTATTTTTATTTTATTTTCATTGTTTGCTCTAGGCACCAGGAGAACTTAACTTGTTTTTCATTTATTCTCTTCAAAATCCGCATTACGAGACAAAGATTGCGCGTACTTTCGAACGGTTACAGCTTAGTCTTCCATATCCTAATCTGCATGCAATCAGTTTAATAAAGAGAGACAAATGCAATAATAATAACGTTGGTACTTGTTAACGCTTCCCCGACCGCGCGCTGTCACCATGACACGGTCGAGGCATGTCGCGTGGTCCTGGGCCCGTTCTTTGTAATGCCATTTGCGAGGAAATTTTCTCCTTGGCAATTAGATTTCATCCTTACCCTGTTTGCCGAGAACCACGGGAGGAGCTGGCGCGAGGGTGACGGGTGAGGGGCCGAGAAGGCACTAGCCGAACTGGAAGGAGCTCGATCCAGCTAAGGGGGGAAGGTGATGGGCGGAGAAAGGGAGGGGATGGAAGCAGGCACGCAGCTTTCGACAACGCGTATCAAACAGTTGGCAACCGCATTAAGAGGAGGACGAACAAATGCCTGCTAAGAAATTTCATTAGTTCCCAGCCGGGGTCGGCAACAAGCAGGCGGCGACAGTGCTTGAAGCAGGTCCGAGGACGCCAGCTTCCTATTATTCCCCCGGGAGCGACACTCGTTTTTCCCCTTCGTCGATTCGCGTGACTCGTGTTAGGAGTCCGGACGCCTGGTGCTCATGGACTCGTGGTTGTCTCTGGCGACTCGCACGGTTGCGTAGGGCACTCCCTCTGTGCCTAGAGGTGCACCACTGAGTGGCCACCGCGTGAGAAAAAGAAGACATCTTAGGTGTTACTTCAAGGTTCTGCTAAACAGACGTCTGACCATCACTGAATTGGGTCACAACACTTAAGTGAGATATAAATGTCAACCGTAGGAGTGACATCACAGATATAGAGGTAGGGTAAGAACACCCTAATAATCTATAAATAATAAGATAATCCTCCTTCTTCATAGCCCACTGTGTAGCTACTGTATTTGAAAGCCTAGATAATAATTAAGACTCCAAATCTCTCTTCAGAATCTTTCGCCCTAGTGGCAACAGTCATTCCCGATAACATGACTGCAACACTCTCGGTGAGACTTTCATGAGATGACCTTATCACAGGTTAACTTTACTTTTATTTCTTTAATATTTACTTTAGTGCTTCATTCTGATCTCTAGGACAACGGGCAAGACTGTGCTTTTTTTTTATGAGGGTTACTTTTTTCTCGAAAAGTTCATTCACTCTCACAGCCACCTCCATGTTCATAATGATGCACCACAACAAAGGTGTGGCATTGAGCTCTCAAAGGGGCTTTGACGCATTAATTGTGTTGAATTGCATGCAAGCCTCCTTCTATACATGAGTACGTCTGGTATTCTTACTACGCCTGCCTTTCCTTTTGACCGCAGGGTTTGCCATATGCGGCCTATTATGGTTATAAATAAATGCGTGCAGTCCTTATTCATGAAGAATCTGCATAAGTGGTCCGTGGAACAGATTTTCCCGCCCGCTCCTGCCGCATTCCGATGCAAGAGACGTCCACAAAAGAGAAAAAAGAAAGAAAAAAGCCCCCATGCGCTTAGACTTAGGTGCAGGTTAAAGAACCTGAGGCGGTCGACCTGATTTCACAGCCCACTGTGCAGTCTTAGGACGTTAAATTTCATGAATGAATTTCAATACCTTTACCTGAAAGGTTGCACGTTAAAATAAAGACATAGTTGGAAAGGGGCTAGCATGTTGTTTACGAATCGCTTATCAGATTTGCTGGTCTAAAACTGCACTCAGGGACACGGTTCATTCAGTTACTTAAAGGTCTATCTGCATCTTGATCAGTGTTCGGCCGGATAAACTGCATGTGTCAGACTGATTGTTTTGCCTGACGAGCTCCCTGCCCAGCGCCAAAGTTACAAATCACGAATTAAGGACGCGTTTATTCTAACTTGACATGCGATTATGTACCGAATAAGTTTCATGCTCAGAAGTTACTTGTGGAGCAGTATTGTGTTTAGTAGAGACGGCGAGCCGCCACCACCTCTGAATGTAGCTTTGGGCGTTCTCTTTCATGTTGTTCGAGATGGTACGGGGACTTTAAGTTAAGTTGAGGCCAAACGGTTTAGTTGGGCGAAGACGTCCTCTCCGCTGTTCTTTCTTTTTTTTTTTGCACTACCATATTATGAGCAGCAACCGGCGCTTTTACGAAGTTGAAGCCACCGTCAGTTTAATTGTGCGTCTGTTGACAAGCAGGGGGCCGCAAATAAGCTAGAAGGTGAGGCTAACATATCGTAGTGGGCCAGCGCTAATGCCAATGGACATCAAAAGCAGCCCGTTTCTCGAGCGTCTTGATGGCGGTGTGGCGCTGGCGGGGCGACGAAGCGGGCGCCTCTGCTGGAGCACGTTGCGTCAGTGATGCGAGTGACATGACAGGCCTGGCGTCGACGTTATCGCCCTGCCGTTGCCCATAAACCTTTTAAGGCGCAATGGGCGCGCGTGGACCGTAGCAATAAATAAACCCTCCGAACGGCAGGAGGCCCGCGATCTTTAACCGGGTCAAAGAAAATAAGCACAACAATGGGATCCCAGCGCGAAAGTAAAGTAGCCTCGCGCTTCTGGCGGCACTTTGGCGGTGGACGTCCCCGCGTGGCCATCGGGCAATTCCGAGACATCTGTTGTTGTCGCGCCATGCACAATAGCTTCGCCGCACGGCACTTCATCTCTTCCCTTCCCGAGGGCCTGTTCCACAGATCACCCCCGCCACGCTTGCGGCAACCAGGTCCAGTTCTGTGCTGTTGCTGCAGTAAAGAGCATTCTCGTCGTCACGTCAACGTGTAAAAAAAAAAAAATCGTCTCTTGTAAACAAATTTTGTTCCGCAATTCACGGCCGTCTGTTAGGGCTGTACCGGTAAGACACGTGAACTCTTATTCAATAACTGGCGACAGGTCTTGTCTAGAGAGGAAGGATGGCACTTTGATAACACAGCGCCGGCAAACGTGCTTGGCGCTTCGTAAAAGTAGGCGGTGACGAACAAAATAGCAGAAGAGAGTGAGGGTGGGGGGATTATACATAGGCGTCCTGCTCGCGCACTATACGGCGAGAGCGACGGGGAAGGGGCAGTGGCCGACACTCGTGTGTCATCCCTGTTGCTTTCGACGCCACTACGACATCACTATTCGCACATATTTGCCGCAGGTACCGTTTAACTCAGCTGAAATCACTGCTAACCTTTATTAGTAAGTGCTGTAGAAAGAGGTAAATTGAGTCCTTTGTCGCCTAGTGCCAAGCCAGCCTTATAACAAAACATTCGGATCTTGGCTGTCGTCTTTCGTGAAAACAAACGCTGGTTGTTTTAGCTCCCCTACTGTCAGAATCAACATAGGGTGTCCATTGTTTGTGTTCGGATCCCCCCGGCCTATGTCTGTCATTGACCCCGGAGCCAAGCGCTCTTCTTCACTTAGTTCCTTGTCCTCTACCAACTTATCGCTGTTCTTCCTTTTTTATTTTTATGCGACCTCATCTTGTCCAGAACATTGCTTAGGCTGTAATCAAATACAGGGGACAGCATAATACAATGCCGGAACCACTACAGTTATTTTCTGTTTACTATAATGTACTCCCTTCAGTAAACGGACAGGGATTCCGCGGTAAGGCGAATTTTCTTCTTCGCCTATGAATGTAACTTGAAATTGAGGACTGCAATTCAAATTTGGCATTGCGAACGTTCCGGTGCGCTCGCCAATCCTAGCGTCTGCGTCACATTTTCTCTCTCTCTCTCTCTCTTTTTTTTTTTTGCACATGGCGTGGTCCGTATACTTTTGCTCACAGGTGTACGTTGTTTATGCGGTGAATAAATATTCCTTACATCTGAACAGTGGACAGGCCTGTGATGTTCCTGAAGCGATTGATCTGTGAGTTCTATAGTAACCATTTCCCTCATACGTTTGGCGTTAATAAGCAACAGCAACAGCACCACCATCAGCAGCAAAAACAAGAACACCAGCAATGACAACAGTGATAACAAGAATGCCAAAGCGGTTCAGGTATTTTTTATTTTGCTCTTAGCAATTAGCAGTAATGGTTTGTTTAGCTTCACTTTTTTTTTTCTTGCAATCTGAAATCTTGGAGCGAAAACAGCCGCGAAGTAAGCAATGGTTGGCATTATTAAGAGGCTTTCAAAGGGCGCTCCATTCGTACTTTTGGAGATTTTCTTCGCGCACTTCGCGTCTCCTTGGCACATGTAGATAAAATAACTTACGACATATTCCAAAGTACTAAGAGCGTCAGTCTTTGACTTCTGGGAACCCGGCGAACGTGTATATTCCGAAATGCCACAACTTCCTAGATGACGTTTAGAAATTGCGTGAGAGAAAGAAGCAAGGAATGCAAGGAGGTTACCTAGACGCACATACGGTTTACTACCCTCGGGGAAGGGGCATTCAGGGAAGGGAATAAAGGCGCAAAATAAGGGGAAAATGGGGGAGGTAAAAACATAAACAGTAGTAGCGCGCACGCTTGAAGGTGCGCGTCAAGTCTGTAAGCAGACTCGGAGACCTGTCGAGTTGAGGTGCTGTAGCAACGCCCTTCTTTCTTTGTGCGTCCGCGACGCGCACGGTCATGGTCCAAGCATATTCGCGTCTAAAAACGTTCTTGAATTCAGCCGGTTTAATGCTGTCGGCAGAAATCGGTGCTTTGGTGACATTATTTACTACTCCTTTGTAGCATCAGAATGCGTAACTTTGCCTACTTAATCAGCAAGTTTTGACGCCGTGTCGTCATGGTTTGTACACTAACTTGGCCTCTTCTGTCGACTTTAACGTAAGGAATAGCGAATTACAGTCACTGCGGCAGTGTGTTGCCTCATTCAAGTGAGAGAGAGAGAGAAGCGAAAATAATGAGAAAGGCAGGGAGGTTACAAATTCAAAAGGTGAAAGAGATGTTTTTAGACCCCGCTGGGAAAGCCCGTCCTACCTTTGTGCATAAGCCACTGATTTTAACCAAGGCGTTGGCTTCACCAGCTGTTTCCTAAATAAAATTGGCACGCTGAATCCTCATCATGCGCTTTTCAAGAACCAGATGAAGACAGCCAGCAGGTATTGTTGACTTGTTTGGTTTGTCTAGCGGAGGCGAAAACTGCGTAAGCCAAAGAGCGCGGGGAACAATGCATCCTTAATACATCTCCTGTACTGTCGTGTTCCCCAGTTCCTGGGTGGCATTGCGGGTGGTGCGAAATATCTTGATTTGTCTTTAAATGGCTCCCAAGTGTAATTCTGCATCGTGCATTGTTTGTTTTTCCTTAATAGGCCTTACTGTTTTTTTTTTGATCAATGTAATCATTCATAGCTACCTTAGTGATCACGTTCTCAAGATCCCGCAATAGCGCGACTAAAACAAGGGCACGAAGAAGCGAAAACCTTAGACAAGCGCTGTTCAACCTCAGTTCTGAATGTGAACCAACTAGCCCTCATGAAAATGTTACTAATGCAAGTTTTGTTCGTTTTCTTAAGGTTTCAATTTTTTTCTCGCAATGGTATATTAACGTTCTAGGCTTCTACATTGCATAATTATTAGCGTACCTCGCCCCTCCTGCTTGGGCCACAAGGCCTGCAGTATGATCTAAATGAATGAATGAATGAATGAATGAAATGCCCACAACTGTCGGGTGCGGCAATAAAAGGACAATGTAGCTGAGTAAATAGCATTCGACCACAGAAAGACATTTCCAAAAAGGACTGTGAATAAGTTGCTATGTTAAATAATATGCATAGGTCCTAATAGCCAGCTACACCACCACATATATAATCTATTCTACTTTCTTTTCTTCCTTTCTTTTTTTAAGTAACATTGTCCAAAATACTTATTGTGTTTTGTTCTTGATATCCTTCCTTGTGTTGTCCCGATGGTTATATACCTTATAGGTGGCATTAGGTGGCGCTAAAATGCATCAGAGCTCCAGAACCCTCGCAGAAGCACTTAAAAACTACACGCACGACATTGCATTAGCCTTCGAGTTTTTCATGCATGCGAGGGCGATCAAGCTCAGTAAAGCGAACGAATTTCAGTGGGAGGATCAACGTGCTCTTCTGAAATTCTTGCAGTGCGACCCTGCAGTCTGCTTTCACGGACTCCGTTCTAACTTCAAGGTTGGTGCTATCGAAGCCACTGGAATAGCATGAAGGCAAATCGAGAGATAGCGGCGCGAATGGGCCGGCGCGCTCGGCCTGCCGCGTTGCCGACTCCGAGCTGTCCACGCAGGATTGATCGCACTGACCTCAATCGACACGTATGATTCTTCGCTTGCGCTTCTCCCCTCGAAGCTGCAAGTTAGGGGGCACGTAAGCACCACCCGAAATGGATGCATTAGCTCGCGTTAGGAGGGCAGTTTTGTCCGTCGTCTCGCCCTTTTTTTTTTTGCGCTCGCTGTCGTCCACGCGCGGCGCTCGTTTCTCTTCGCTGTCCTCGCCAGTGAAGCTCCACGTGGACATTGTTTCTTAGCTAACAATCACGCCGAAAGCCCGGTCATTTCTTTTTTTCCCGTGATTTTCTCTTTTTCCGTCGATGGGTGTGCAGTCATTATTAGAAAGAGGAGGATGCTTAACATGATTAGGAAACGTGTGGCGCCTGCATTGTCACCCTGGTCCTTTATATCGGCGCCCCTAAGCGAGATTGATGGTGATGCAGCCGTTGGGTGCAGCCTCATATTTCGGGTCCCGCGGGTGCATGAAGAGTTATTTATCGCGCCTCGTCTTGTCCGGACACGGGGTCGCGGCCCCGGTGCTGGCCCCGAGGCGTCCGGTCGTCGCGCTGCGAACGCTGGCCGCCGCCTCCGCATTACAGGGGCCGACGAGATCACTGCCTACGGCCGCGCAGTGTGATCACGTGGCGGAAAACTCTCGGGGCGGCGCCCTTGTGCAACGGCTTCGCACGACCGAGGAGAAATCGTCGAGACGATTCCCGCGCTGTCACAACGCGGGCGCTATTGTTGCTGTATTCCCTCCATCCCTGTTACCCCGCGTGCAATTGGGGCTTTCCGTCTCCCAACGTTTATCTTAAGCCTGGATAAGTGCGTTTAACAACGTTCCTCACAGGTGTCTAATCGCCATCAACCCTGCAAGTGCAGACAGTACCACGTACGCGGTCCATGCGCCACGCTGTACAATCGGGAGAAAGTAATTTAATCACTAATGCGTGAAAATTAGTTGTCGTCACCATAGTATTCACGAGTTTCATTTCAATAAAAAATTCCGCCCCTTGTGTGAGCACTGATCCCGCCACTCCTCTAAGTACTGACAAAGTATTGATTAGGTTGCCCGCTGCTAGGCGTCTGCAAGTGCACGGAGCTCGGAGACTCCGAGCATCAGGCAACCTTGAGCGACACGTGTTTCCAACATTTTCAATCTCATTCAAATAAATCGCTCACTCACGCAGATAACGGAAGTTGCGAAGACGACGTCACCGAGAAGGGAGGTCCGAGATCTTGGAGGCGACGATTTGTGCACTATATATATATATATATATATATATATATATATATATATATATATATATATATATATATATATATATATATATATATATATATATATATATATATATATAATTGAGAGATTATTTCTGAGTCCAAAAAATGGAGCAATAGCAAAAGGCCATGCGTGATGAGGTTCGCTCCTCCGAATGCATAAATTTATAAGAAATGTCAGCGTAGAAGCAGCCTTGTTATGGATGCCAAAAAACTACAGAAGAGGAAGTAGTGGACCTGCTTGACACATACCGCCTATATGATCGCATCATTCAAGAGGCCGGCTGGTTCGGAAGCCAAGGATTTCAATATGCATTTGGATTTTTTTTATTCTGTTCTATTCTGTATGTCTTTTCTTTTTTTTTGCGGCGCTTAAGTCGTTGAGCTCCCACTGTGTTCCCAATATCATTCGTAAGTACATACCACGCTTTGAAGGGATAAAAAAGGTTTCAACTTTAAGAAAACATTTGACGACAACGACTCAAGCCCGCGACAAACGAACGGGCTGCTGAAGTGCCGCGTTCAGAAATATTTTAATATGAAAATTTGGTGGGGACGAAATGTAAAAACGAAGTGCAAGAACGCTTGCTTGAATTTAGGTGCACGTTACAGAACCCCAGGTGTACAAAATAATCCGGAGTACCCCATTACGGCGTGCCTCATAATCAAATTGTGGTTCCGGCAAGTAAAATCTCAGAATTTAATTAACAACATTTTATCACTTATATTTAGGGGAACTGCATACCACATTCGAAGCCCCCATTAATATATATAGACCAGAAAGCTTTCATGTTTCGAACAAGTGAACGATACGTCAAATGTACGGTTTTATTCCTGGGAAAACACGGGGAAGGCGGGAGATGGAAATTCGACATGATGAGCAAAACGAGAGCAAGGCGAAAGCAACGTCCAAACGTTGGCTCCTGCTTCCAACTTGCTCAGTCCTTTTGCTCATCCTGTTTTATTCCACTAATATATTTGGGCACGATAAACTGCCGCTTTGTCGCAACTGTTTTCGCTTTGTTTCACTTACTGCAAAAAGAAGAGCTGTTAATTAAGCAGCATAGCTTGTAAATAAAATATGATAACGCCTGTCCCTGAATTAACTTCTCTTGCTAGCTTCGTGGCACCGCTGCACAACTTGCAACGACCAACGCCTACCATATGAGAACGTTTCACATATATATGTAACGAAGCAAGTAATCGCCTGTAGCATGCGCACATCAAAATAAACGCATGCTGTAGTATTTAAGCTAAAACGTAGTTCGAGCTATGGTTCTGATCACAGATTTACCCTGCGGCTCCACTCAAGCGTAATAAGATAGCTTCTTGTGCTATAAACGTCGATGGACTCTAATATTATTAGCAACAACGAACGATGTCCAGGTATTCAGCGTATAGAATAACTGATTGCGAAGTATAACTGGGTTGGTTCGAAATACCCGTTTGAATTCCGTAATGCGTACATCAAGTTAGAGTGATGACTTTCTTTCTTTTTTTTTTCTTTTTGCGTAGACCGTTCCTGGTAATTTTCACTGTCAAAGTGGCCATGACAAACACTAACAAAAACGACAGTGCACAAACGTAAGCAGTTCGTCTCTGCGCCTTGCATTTTGTGAACGATTGGCAAAACTTTTAAAGCCTACTTTTCACATTTTAAAACCTCTATTTCAGAAAGCGAAACGGCAATTTCCATCAACGCATCGACATTAAAGTACGTTGATATAGCCACAGACAGCTATAACGGATTTTCCCGGCATCTGGCAAATTTACTTCAGAGCTCGAAAACTGATTACAGCATACATCCCTCGTAGTTTAGCTGCCACACGAAGTTGGGTCGTCATATACATTCAAAGCAACTACGAGAACGGCCTTAGTGACCTCGCCCGCTGGGAAGCATACTCAGTGCGGCTGAGCCTGTTTGTGTTGCTGAGGCACAGAACTTCTGTTATAATACCCTCGCAAAGCTGCGCGAGTTGTGGTTGTCGCCAGTGGTGAAAAAAAAACAAAGTTCGGGAACGCACGCGAGCGCTTGAGAACTTAACCAGAGGAGCAATAGAGCCGGCGATAGTATAGCCGTGATAGTGGCGCTGATAGCACCCGCTGGCTGACGTGGCGAGACAAATCGCAGAGTAGCCGCAGTGGTGGCTCAGTGACTAAGGCGTTGCGCTGTTAAGCACGAGGTCGTGGGCTCGATCCCGCCCGCGGCGGTCGCATTCTGACGTGAGCGGACTCCAAAAACGCACGTGTATCGCGTATTGTGTGCACGGTAAAGAACGCCAGGTGGTAGAAATTAACCCTGAGCCCTCCATTACAGCGTCCCTCAATCACACTGTACAGTTTCGGGACGTTAAACCCCACACTTTATTTACGAACCACAGAGTAGGTTAAGAATAAGGCAAAAGCGACATCGAAAATACTGCCTGGTGGCGCAGTAGACGAAGCAACCAGGCGCGAATAAGATCAACAAGATTTGTTTCTTGTTGCTGTTTTGCGGATATTTGCCTGATAAAATCTAGTATTATGCGACTTTTTGACTTATTAGGCAAACTATAGCAAATTTATCACAAGTTTCCTTTTTCTTTGGATGCCTACCACGAAATTTGTAAGACCAATTACCAAATCGAAACAAACTCCAGCTGCCCTCCTTCTGGCAATACGCTCACGCCAAGGTCCATGGACACATGGGTGGCGAAGCCTGAGGATGAAAAGCGGTCGAGAACAATTGTCGGCGACATCAGTGTCGTCGTGTTGCTATCGTCGAATACAGTTGAGGAAGGAGGAGAAGGAGGAGGAAGACGTTGTTGGCTGCAGGCGTATCTAGCCGCGCTGGAATTGCCGCCATGGACGGATGGATGGATGCTACGAACGTCCCCTTTGAAACGGAGCAGTTGGTTGCGCCACTAATCTGTTGTTTTTATTTTGCATAATGTCCTACCTGTCTTAAAAAAATAACACGCAAAGAATTTCCAGCATCAAAGTTTCTGAACCACATTGGGTACATACTTTTGTGCCACCAAACCTACAATCGCTTTTTACGTCTTTTGCCGATATGTTTACTTTCCGCCTGCTGTCCCTGAACCCAAGGGTTTCAAGGAGGTCACAGGAGCCTAAACCGACAGCTGGGTAATCTTTACATTCTAATGTGACATGTTTCATCGCTTCCCTAGCTTTGCCGCAGCAAGCACATGCTTCTTCTTCCTCGGCGCACCTCGCTTCATAATTACGCGTTCTAAGGCATCCTGATCTCGCTTCGAAAACTAAAGAGCCTCCCTTTGAGTTACCATAAACTGCTTCTTTCCTTGTAGAAATTACTCTGCCCTGTGACCTCTTTCAGAAGAGTTTCAGAAACCCAAAATCTACAGGTGTCCTCATTCAAAGTGCATCGCGAAATGAGTGAACAACGCGACGCGAACAGCGACGTGGAACAGAACGCTAGCCGTATAGCTTGTAAGCCATCCAGCGCACTAAGCCGCACCGGCCCGTCAACCCCCCCCCCCCTCCCCCCCTTCGACACAACGCCCCGAAATGAATCTGCTATACGTCGCCAATCACAGTCCAAATCCATATCACTTAAGAACCTCAGTAGGAGCGGCAACACTCGCCTGGATGTCCACTGTCCTCACGGAAACAACATGTGTCTACATTAACATGTGGTTCCTCGATGCTGAAGCGCTTAAAATAATTGCGCAGTGTAGCCAGTCTAGCACACTGAGAAATTATGTTCAACATCTGCTCGAGTCTCACAGGTCACACACAAGGGCGACGCGACAAGTCCAATCTTGTTTAGCCATGTAGAGTAAGTGCTGACCCCGTGTAGAAGCGATACAGCAGGCCTGCTCAGTTCCTCCGTCACACAGGACTGGTGACGGGGTAACCATAAAGACTCGAAATTTCTGGTGATCGCTTGTTTTACAAGGTGTCGAGGGTCTATAGGGGCCTTTGTTGGCCTAAGGTCTAAGCGAGCAAGGCCTAAGCGAGCAAGTCTATCAGCCGTCTTGTTTCTCGTATGGACTACATCAGAAAGAAACCATTGAAACGTTATAGCAAATGCGACGCTGCGCTGCTTCGTGAAGGCGTAAAGAAACTTGTGTGCCCTTTTCCGGAGAAGATCCTTGTTACAACAACTGCAGAGCAGGCTTGCTGTCTGACCGCACTGCAACGCGCTGCATGCGCCCGGTGGGACCTCAGATTTCTAAAGGCTGCCTCAATGGAGTACACCTACTCGTATACGGTCGACGAGACGACGCAGTCGAGTCGGGCTGCCCAGGACACCTTGAAGATGGGAATCACAAATACTGCTGCACTGGCGCCGCGGTACATATCGACGGAACCGTCGGTGAAGACCTTTAGATGTTGGTCATACGTTCTTTGGAAGTGTTCAAACACCAACGAATGTGGTTAGGATGGATAGTTGGGCGTGTTGGTTAAGCATGATCTGAAGTGAAGGTGCTAAAAAGACGTGTCTGTGTGTTCCTTCTTCGTCCATCGTATTTTTAGCGCCTTCACTTCAGATCAACGAATGTGCTTCCGCGACAGGTGTAGAGCGCTTGTGTATCGGAGAAATTGTTAGCTGACTGTCTAGATTTTTGTATGACCATGGTGGCGCAGGTCGCTTCCTTTGTTTGGGAAATTTCAGGCCAAGAAGACGAAAAGTGTTTAGCGCCATGAAAGCACGTGACTCCGTACGTCGTCGCAGATGATTTAGGAGGGCTCGCCGCGCGCTCGATTCGCTTAGTCTACGTACCATGTAAGCAGTCTTTGAGAGGCGACAAGACGAAGCGCTGGTAGCCGAGCCACGTGGAGCACTGACGCTCGCCGCTGCTTGTGGCACACAACTCTGAGGGCTTGTCGATGAAGTGTTCCCAGCCGATCGTATTGAGATTCATATGGAGATATCAAAGGCAGTTGAAAAAGCACGTCGTTGATCATTACTGCGGTATGTAACATTATAATCGATTATGGATGATATCGCCGCGTTTTACGGGTCTGGCGAAATTTCGCACAAGGTTAGGACGTTGAGATGCGTAACTGCGGTCGCAGTAAATGAACATAAATTGAAAGAAGAACCTATTCAGACTTTTAGAGCGCAGCTCTTAGGCGCCCGCTCCTGCGTAGAGTGTCGGCGTGCCTCGACGTGGCTCGGTGTCACTCGGCCTACCTCGGCGTAACCGAGCGAACGAGCACAGGGAAGGATGAAAGAGCGAACGCGATGAAAGGTGGAGATAGCGCAGAGGTTGCAAGGAGGAGCAGGAGGTGCAGCGGAACCATGAGGCGGAAAGCGGAGGAGGAGGGTATGGTGACAGCGCGAGAACAAAAGCATAACGCCGCGCAAGACGGGCTCTGCGGCGACGACGGTTACGAGATGGCGCCATAGTACGGGGACGTCGTCTGTTCACCGATGACGCCACCGATACCATATTTGGAAACAAAGCGCTGCATGAGCGGAGGTGTGTCTGTGGCGGCTGCTGTGAATCGCGCCCAAGCGTCAGCCACGCGCTGCCTCTCGAGATATCCCGATCAGCGAGGCAATCGCGCCACACTTCGCTCTGTTTGCAACGTACCACACGAGACAGGTCGTCCGTGCCAGCTAGTATATCGCGCAATGAAAACACCTATAGCGCTGCGCTCAAATTTCGCATTAAAGAGTATCGTAATCGTGGTGATTTTTTTTATTTATAGTGAGCCGTAAGTCTGAACTAATAATCCGTTGCCGTATTGTAATATCACGTAGCGTTACTATAGTAATGCGGCAGTTTGTTTAATCTACATGGGCAGGCGGGCAGAAATTATGCGCTATGTGTTATCGAGCATTTGTAGAGGTACTACGTTTGTACAAAATCATCCCGCTATTCGTGGGTGGCGTACGCGCACTCTTTATGGCTTACGACCTCATGTCTATGCAAAGCAAAGGAAATGGAAACATTAGCCATAAAAGCCATCTTTTTATGTCGCCACCTCCGATTGCAAGAGAACTTTGACACCATCTAACGGCCCGGTTGGACGTCTGTCGTCGAGCAAATCCAGCTGATACAGCGTGATGCCCCAAAGCGATTCTACTCGCTCCGCCGGTTTCATTGTGCACCGAAGTGCCTGCATTTTTGCACTGTTTCACGCTGCGATTCGCGTGAGCATAAACTGCGTACTGACTCTATCGTGGGCGCGGACCCAAGTCGCGTCATTTTTACGACTTATGGTACGCTTTACGTCTTTGACATGTGCTTCCGAATATACGCCCTTGCACAGCTTGTGTCAATCGTAATCTATCCGTGTGGCCATGGATAGTAGACTCGCTTCTCCACACGACATGGACAACAATAGAAAAAAAAAATAACGAGGGCTGCTCTGGGACGTCGCGACGAATATAGAAAATTTGCGTATGGCAGAAGACACGACCAGTCGTCAAAGGTCATTTTGACTCTTGCCCGCCTCAGTGTAGAATGTTGATGCCGCGTAGCTTCCACCTCCTTTATTCGGTTGGGCCTCTCCCCTTTGAAGTAAATCCACATACAGCAGTGCAGCGCGCAGTGGAGCTCACAGTTCACAGTAAATGCATTTGCTGCAGTTTTGACGAAGCGAAGCAAGCAAGTGAGCTTGCATTGTGGCAACACTGTGCCCTCGACCATCATGATGCAAAAAATTGAGCTTTTACCATTGCAGTTAACAAACACGTCACACGTGTAGAATCGTTACCCGCTTGGTAATATAACCGGCACGATAGCGTTTGCGTATCGTAATGACACGCTAGCGTTTTAACGTGTTAGTCAAAATTATTTATACGAAATCTTATTACATAGTTCATTCCATACTCTACAAATAAAGTTTAATAAAAGAGGCAGCTTACAAAAGTAGCTTGTGTCTAACTAACACGCGAATATTCTTCATACGGACATAACCATGCGAATATACCACGTCACGATACAAGATACAGGCGTACAGTAGTGAACAGCATGGTATGATGTTTTGAATTTGAGTCCTTGCGAGATAAACTGCTCAGAATGTTGTTGCTGCGTTAAGCACGATCTCCAACCTTGCAATCGTACAACAAGCAACAAGCATTGTCATCGTACTTTATGCTCACCGCACAGCCCACCTACCGTGAACATAATTTGTGTATTCCAAGAATGTATGACAAGAAAACCGTAATATCAACCAGTAAGTAAAAATACCTGCGTGCTAGTGAGATCAATTTTAATGATAGGTGGGGTGCTTAGCCGAGCAAAATGTTTGGCAGCTCTGAACTATAGCAAGAGATTAAATGACGAAAGTTGACGGCAATTTGTCTCTTCTTCCACTTTTATTTTCATTTATTAAGGATATGATGGATATCGCCAATTTAACCATAATTCATTCTGAATTTCAATTTTTAAAAACAAAGTGTTAGTTTTCCCTATGTCTCGCATCTCTAGCATGTTTCTCAATGCAGTGACAACTATCAACTATCAACTATCAGTGAAAACCACTATCACCTCTGCTATTCGAAGTCTATTCCTGTGCAAGAGATGTAACTCCAAGTGTGCATCACTTCGTGTGGGAATGCAAAAGACTAAGGACATTCCGAGACAACAACCAGCCGAAAGCGGTGACGTCCTTCAAGGACTGAGTACGGCCTCGGGCTCATGTTAGAGACGCTTAACTTACCAGCTAACTTCGCATGTGAAACTTCTATCATGTGCCGCACTTAGCCGGATCTCTCTTCCCTTTACTCAGATCTCGCGCCATCATTTAAATATACATTTTTATCTCTCTATCTCTATCTCTCTCCCCCCTCTCTCTCTCTTTGTCGCCTTCCCTAAGCTTTCTTTAGTTTTATTGCCTTTCAGATTCTCTGGGGTATGTTTTTCTAAATGTGGAAAGATGGGAAGGTAGGCCTTTCTAGGACCGGCTATCCCAAGATGTCAAATATGCAGAAATATTGAAGAAAGAAATGTCGACACGCACTAGACACACAAGCAAAAGTCACAAGCTCACGATAAGCACCACTATACAGGCATTGGCACCGGCAGCATACTCTAGTGCCTTGTGTAGCCATTCATCACAAATGAAGTGGGGAGTGCATACAAGTCCTGTCATGTTTACACATATAGTATATGTAGCATCCTTAGTTGCTCATAAACCAGACCGCGAGGGACAACACGGCCGTTATCTCAACACGTTGACAAAGAAAAAGAAAAGAGACCGTGACGTGAACACGTCGAGAAAGAAAAGCCCAGCGCACACCAGACAAATAAGCTTATCACTCATAGGCCGTCTATCAGGTTCGTGCCCACTTAAACACGCGAAGGGCGCTAACGGCGTTCCTCTACTTATCAGAGCATGACCACAGTCCCATCACTTGGCTCATTGTGAGAGTACGTCTGTGGTCTGTCAAGGATGTTCAAACATGTCTGAGGTTGCCCCTAGGCAAGTGTATTGGACGTATCTTAGGTACTGTTAGAGAACTACGCATGACTGGTTTTGCCATCGTATTTAAGTGGCTACCCTCACACATCGGCGTAGCAGGCAACGACGCTGCTGATAAGCTTGCACACACAGCCTTAGCATTTAAAACAATGAAGAACGCTCCTCAGGACACAAAACGACTAACGAAGCCGGCTGCCTTAGACCACTTTCATTCGTTGTAGTCTACACAGTAACGCCATTGTGACTATAAGGTAGTGAGTGATGCAGCACAAGACCTAGCGCGTTATCGTCGAGTGTGCACTGCCAGGCCCTGAGAGACATTGACAATTGCTGTTTAAGTGACAGGACTTTGATGCAGCTAAATAATAGTCAGTTAATAGTTAATTAAGAGATGGGCTCGATCGTAGAGTGGCTCCGCACACAAGGGCAAGGGACATTTTTAATGCAATCAGTGTCAGTGTGAACATTTAGCGTAGTGAGCGAAGTCACCTGGAACTTACAGCGAAGTCAAGTCACGCCGCGCTCTCGCCCCGAGCCAGTGAACACAGCTTCGCCTCCCCAGCTGGTTTGGTCTTCCTTAGCCTCCCAATCACTCAGCCACTATCCCAAGGAATTTGTCAGCTCCCCCAGTTTGGTGTTTAATTTCTTCATTGTATTATGAAAAGATGAGTTCGGTAGTTCCCAGACGTGCTGTTTCAACGAGCTGAAACCAGAACCTGTGAACTTTGTAATTTCCCTGGCACATTTTAATCGACAGCATAGTTGCTTCGTATTAGTGCGCAGAAATGGATTGGAATTGGGATGGTTTTGAATAGACTCCCATGCTTCAAACTTGGCATGCAATTTGAAACAGGTTTTCGGCCGCAATAATTCATACCTCTCGTGACATAGTGTGCAGCTACGCCTGTAAAATTTAGCTCCTAGAGACATTTCTGGTTGGTTCGCGAAAAAAAAAAGATGCTATCTCATAAAAAACGCGCTTGTTTCAGCCCACGGTCGCTGAGCACGCTGACTTTTCGTGTCCCTAATTCCTGGCCTATGTTCGTAGCGTGGCCATCGCGCAGTCTAAAATGGACGCGCGAACACTGGGCCGCCTCAATCCCGAAAACGTGTTCTGCCCGATAGGTACCCGATAGGTTGTGCAGTCGTCAGTTATTAGGAGGACAGTATGCGCAAACTCAACGAACTTCACTATACACTCAGACGTTCATTGAATGCACAGCTTAGTCAACACATATTCACCGGACACTACCACAATCGGACGAACCGCTCTGCCCCAGCCATATCCTTCAATTCATTGTGTTGCCTTCCCGGAAATAAGCTCAGGGATGGCCCCTGTCTACTTGACGTGCTTGGCAGTGTCATGCTCATCGTTGACTTTTTCCTTCTTTTCTGCTTTTCGTGACCAAGCCTGTTTCGAAGTAATGCGTACGCGCTTTAAACCAACTTACTTTTAATTCATAATATATTCAGTATAGCAAGTACGCAAACTTTCGCCAATTGGCCTACTTGCTCTAGTTATGCTTGAATGCCATCAATTTTTTTTTTGTTGACGAATGCATTGATCCGCGTTACTGGATCTTCAATAACTTAGGAACACAAACGCACTTGCCGCCACTGTCGTCGGCGCCGTAATTTTGGGCCCCGGAACATCTCTTAGTCATCGCATTATCGTTGCACTTCCAAGCAAGGAGGGAGCACCCGAGTGCGCGTTCGCTACCAAATTGTAACCGTGCGCCGTAAAGTCAATGTCCGGTTGCTCCTGTCCAGGTTTGTGAGCGCATTCATTCTACGTCCCGTAGCGTACCGCCTAACGCGGCTTTATTCGTTTCGTACTTGTTCTTCTCGTCCCTGGTCCAGTCGTCTGGTTCGGAATTCTCCTGTCCCAACGACGGAGGGTAACTTTTCTGAAGAGGGGGTCCGAGCCCGTGTCTCCTAGTCGTAAAAGTGCGGCCTCCTCGCTATGACCCCGCAGTTCTCTCTGCGTTCGACTAGAGTGGCGTTACGTCTGCGCCACTCCCGGTTAATAGAGGATCCGCCCGGACAGCGCATCTGATTGACGTGTCGGTCTGGTTTTCAATCACAGTGTGCCCTTTTACGATGCCCGCGTCCCAAACGCTGCCGCTGATAGCAGTGACTGCGTGGCGCAACCCTGGCCGGACTGCTCACGCTCGAGCTCCCTCGATGCCCAAATGCCTTGCCTGCTAACGCTGGCCACGGCGGATGTTCTCTTCTCTTTGCTTTAAGTTTACCAGCAAGAGAAAGTATGGAACGAATGTGAAAAGCACTTTCGGAAAGCTGCTTAAACAAAGGCATCGTTCGTGGGCCCTGCCCCAATTCTTTCGCTCTTAAATACTTGGCGAATCACTCAAGATTTATCTTTTAAGGCAGAAAGTAAGAACATCAAATGAACAAGTAATGTATGCCCGTTATCTAATATTTTTTTTTTCGGTTATGCCGAATTTGAACCCGCACGGGGCAGGCCGGACGCTCATTCATCTTTTCTGAACTGAGACGTGCCGTTGAGGGGCTTCAGAACAACGTCAGCGTCCAGCAGTCACGCTGCTTTGAGGCAATCTAACTGCGGTCATTTGACGGGCACAAAGTTCGTTTGCCTTCGCAGGAACTATCGCGAGCCGGCCCTTTATTAGCCGCGCACTCGGCGAAAGCTGAACCCCTCTGGCGTCGCCCTTAACGAGGTGGAATCCAAACGGACTCGCGTCCGACCGCCTGCGGCTGCTCGAAATGAGACTCGTGGCTGCGCTGCCACGACATTGGAAAAGGGCTACGCACGAAATATTCATACGTAAGCCAACGCCGCACATCTCGAAATTGCTCAGCCTTAACAAGCTCATAAAAATAGGGCTGCCGCGCGTACCGGGCTCAGGGGAGCTTCGCTGTGTGCGTCTGTGTTCCGGCGCTCTTGCGCCTAAAGGCGCTCATCACGGAATAGTATCTCCTTTTTTTTCCCCCGGCCTCGTTTCTGTTTCCGCTGTTCGCGGTCTTTTCTTGTCTGGGTTCTCTCTCGAGTCCTTCCATCACTCAAGAGCTCTCCTGAAGCGGTCGTGATGGTACAACGACGCGCGCGGGGGGCTCGCGCCCCTCCTTTTGGCTCGCTTCGCATTTGCCCTCGAGCCCCCCGTCGCCCTCTTTTTCAGCCTGGCTTCTTCGCGACAGTTATCAGTGGGAAGGATCTCGGCTGAGGAGTCCGAGGTTAATGTTCTGTGTCCGAAAGGCCCAGCGGCGCTCCTTATTAATAACTGACAGAGGGGAGGGGTCGCGATGCAGCGAACAGCCCACCTGTCTGTAAATGCATCACGCTCTAAATTTACCCATTAACCTTGCGCCGTTCACAATGCGTTCTTTCAGAGCTCTCCTGTACACAGCCCGCAAATCACGAGCTCGTCGCGTTCCGCTTGTTGCATCCAAGTGTCACACCAGAGCGCTGACATTCTAGCACTTAAAGAGCGGCTTACAGTATCGTACACGTGTTGACATTTTTAGTCTCCAACTTTGCCCGCTGTTCCGGGTCTGTGCGGAGCGAGCAATCTTATTAATCCATCCAAATGCGGCCGCCAACACGTCAACCGCCGCACTCGTATTCTTTTTTTTTTTTTTAGTGCTAGCGTGACAGCGAGTCTCCGAGAAAGGTTTACATTTTATAGGAAGTCGGGAAAACGCGACGAATTGTTCGGAATCTTCCAAATCATTATGCAAAACCTTGCACGGTTTTGTCTTCCGTATTGCAACTGCATGCTGAATGTACGCCGGTGTGTGCAATCCAGAGAGAATTGTCCATGAGTAAACGAAGTATGCAGTGGAAATTGCCAGGTCTGTACGATGCAACACTCGTCGATATTTTGCGTCTTCGTCATCACTGTAAACTGAGCCCTGCCACCGAATGCTGAATAGATGCCGGATGCTATTGAAGAATGACAGCCTGACAATTATAGAGTAGACGAGTGTCATATGGAAACCTGTCACAATATCTATCTTCAAGAAAAAAAATATTTACTCCACTAAAGTTTCATATGCATTGCTAGAACCATTTCCACCGTTTGATAACGAAGACAGAAGAGAAATTGCGTTCTACAGAAAAAACAACATAGAACACCCCTCATCACTCAAATAAGGATTCCTCGAAGTTACAGTCACGGGAGTGTGCCCAACCGCAGCTTATTTCGTTTGCTTTATTGCATGTGCTGACAAAGCTTAATACGAAATCTGAGATAAATCCAATCTTCCTGATAACGAGTGTTGTGATGTTCAAGATAGGTCTCATATTCTTTAACTTGTATTCCTTCATCATTTTCTCCATTTGCTGGAATCATTTTCCTCTACTGGGACCATTTTCTAATTTTGATATCATTTACTTCAAAGTAATGGAAATGTCTGAAGAGCTCTCAAAAATTATTAGTGCCGGCACATCTCCGCGTTAGGCTGTTATTTTTCTGTTAATTTTAATGTTAGTTGCATTATAGCGTTTTATTTGCTGCTTTGTCTCTATGAAAGTGTTTCACAACATACATGTGATACAGAAACAGAAATTCTCATCTACAGACAAATAAGGAATCTTTGTTTGTATCTTCTAACTCATTTTATTAAATTTACGTGCTTCCTGCAGACTGCCGGTTCAATTGATAAGTTGAATAGACTGTAAAATAATTTTTTCATGACCTGTACCGTTACTCTTACGCCAGCAATAAATTCTAGAATTCTGAAATCAGCTGATTGGCCCGGAACTTGATACCCAATGATGCGGCGGTTTGGGTCAGTCGATGCTGCATTTTGACGGTATACCGGCACGGCAAACAAGTCGACACAAACATAAACGCTGAACTCCCAACTGATATTCATTTCAAGTACGCACACAATTTATACTGCGATGTTCAACGCCAAATTGATCTCGCCTAGAACCAATGAATAAATACTAAATTGAAAACACTAATGACGCAATAACGGATCATCGCCGGGGGCCGTACACAGAACGAACTTAAGCAGGCGAAAAAGGAATAATGAAGACTATTCGTCAGTGAAATAAATAAATAAATAAATAAATAAATAAATAATTAAATAAATAAATAAATTATTAATTAATTAAGCGAACACACAAACGACTCCCGCGAGCAAGATCGGACACACAAGGCAAAGAAAGATAAGTTGCAAATTCAGTGCCTTATTTTTCCCAGCTTGAATGGCTGCGATGGCATACCTCAAAAAGTAAATCTCTAAGTCATTAGTAGACAGTTCTTGAATAACGTAAACAAGCAAATGTAAAAGCCTTACGTATATAAATAAAGAGCATGCTCCATACGTTACCGGGTTTCTGTGGCTAACGTTCGCTATGTTAACGTGCGCTATTCTGCGATGTTAACGTAGTGTATACGCACGCTAATAGCGGTGTCAAATATTGCGGTTCCTGTGGCTCCCCGTTTTAAGGTGAATTGTCGTAATGGATGCGCGCATGCTATCATTGATCGCCAATAAATGGTGACTTAAGCTTTCTCTTCCACTCAACTCACCCAAATGACAAGTTATGAACTGCTAAGAACGAGATCGATTGGTGATTCTGGTTCCCGTAGCCCTGACGAGATGTGTTGGCAGAGAAACGGCGGGATTGCTGAACTATATATATTGTCTTGCATAGGCTTGACAGCAGATAATAGATGACACCCTGTCCATTTACGTCCCTGCACGTTAAACAAAGTCTACGAGTGATGTGCACTGTAACGTCCGCCAGAATATTTGCGTTTAGCGTATGTAAGGCTCTGTGCGCTATTCAAAACTGTCTAGTAATGACACTCTGGATCATGAACACCACTACTCGCAATAGATCGTAATGTATCGCAATGTGATGGATTACAGCGGGTTGTCTACTCCTCGTAATAGATAACCAACAAGCCCAAATTTTCACATTTGGACATTATTTCGCTGATAGTGATGTGAATCCTTGCAGTAACTGGGACATTTGAAGAAATACTGATTTCTCGTACGTGATACCGATCTTGCGCGTACAGTTGACAAGCGCAACATTCAGGGGCGCCTTGTAGCCCTACGCATTGATCGGACTTACGCGGATCAGATCAGATAACAGATCACAACGCTTCTCTGTTGTTTACGATGAATCGCAACAGCTGCAGATGCTGCGATTGCTACAGCGCATGGCGCGAATGTTTACCGGAAGAGCGCCCAATGCACGCATGAGGAATGCCCACACGAGGCGTCACGCGGCCGAGCCACGGAGAAAGCGGTCGGTCTGAGCCCACCGGTGTGACAACTGCGGCGGCTTCCGTCTTCTCGCTCCCTCCGGCTTCGCTTGGCGGCGCCGCTTAGCGCCAGTCACGTGGCGTTTCGCACGCCCACAGCAGGCGACGTGCGCGCATCCAACTCGGGAGGTAACAAGCGTGTCCCCCGTGATTAATGGCGGCGGAATGTCGCCGTCGTCGTCTCAAGGAGCCCTCTTGTTCCCAGTCTAGAGACCTCCCGTGTTGTGAATTAAATTTGCTTCCACTGCTCGGGCCGGAAGCGTTCCAATCGGAAGATTCAGCCCCGGTTCGCGCATCCGACTCAGCTTGGCTCACTGCCGCCTGCAGCGCGCGCATGCCCTCCCGGTGCCGCGACCGCTGGGAGAGGAGGGCCCGCGCCGCGGCTTTAATGTCATCATCGGCTTCCGCCAATCTTCCTGTGGTCTCTGCTTTATCCTACTTTTGTCGGCCTGCCTCATTCCACGCAGATATATAATCATCAAGATGCTGGGCTTAGGAGTGTCACTGCTGCGTCCTGGCGTCCCACACGGCTTAGTTCATGCCCTGAAGAAACATTTCGGCGTTACCCTCCGAGCACCCGAATAATTTTGTCTCACTTAGGCCAGCAAATGCGCCAGGCATGACCAAAGACTCGAGGGATTCGCAACCAATGTGTCATATGGTCCGCTCACCTGCAATGCCATAATATTGTGTGTGTGAAAGCGCATTAAGTATGCCCCATGTTAATTAGTTATCACAAGTTAGCGTAGCAGCGTCTTCTTGGTAGTCTCCGGATGTACTTTTCAAGGAGAATCTTCGGCTGCTATAAGCACGCATGCATCCCTGTTTCCTCCATCGCTGTTGACGCAAGAATGTGGTGCAAGTTGTGTTCTCTTTGATCGCCGCATTCACGATACGATAATCGGAGATTAGAGCAAAATCCTCGTGAAGCTTCCTCCAGTAAACGTTTAATGCCTATGATAATTCATATCTGGTGGTGACCGCGCTCCGAGATCCGGCGTTGCCTTGTGAGGAAAAAAAAAACCACAGGCTGTGATGCGGACACCTTATACCACTATACTCTGCAATTGTGTTGCACTACCCACAAGGAAAAGTGTTGTAATCGAACTCTCCCATAGTTCACAAAATGCTTATAGCGGGTGACATTACATGTAGCATTGGAGCTCGTAAACCTCCAGTGTAGCACATTTTGTTCATTTAACAATATTTTTCAGGTTTACATTCAATCATTGAAGAACAAGCAACTTCCTTTCACACCCGCCGTGGTTGCTCAGTAGCTATGGTGTTGGGCTGCTGAGCACGGAGGTCGCTGGATCGAATCCCGGCCATGGCGGCCGCATTTCGATGGGGGCAAAATGCGGAAACACCTGTGTACTTAGATTTAGGTGCACGTTAGAGAAGCCCAGGTGGTCGAAATTTCTGGCGTCCTCCACTACGGCGTGCCTCGTAATTAGAAAGGGGTTTTGGCACGTCAAACCCCATAATTTTTTTTAACTTCCTTTCACGCGTGAGCTACGAACACCATCACGTGGCGCCGTCAGCAGAGCACTCACGCCGTATCTCGTTGCAGTTGGATATGCACGACAACGGCTGCCGCGGTCGCGCGTGTGTCAAGTGAGGAAGCTAGATTATCAAAGACGGCATGGTCGTGCGGGGAAGATGAACATCAAGCAACGCGATAGAGTCGAGCATCCCTAAACCATTTGCGCTACATTTTTGGCTTAGAGATGCCATTAAGCGTAGCGCACAAAGGACTATTAGCCCATTCAATGGCTAATACAAAAAAATAATAATTGTCGAAGAATTCAGGAAAAGAAAAGCGTTCGTGAATGTGAGGCCAGCTGAAGAAAAAAGAAAGCGCTAATATAATGAAAGACCTAGGGGCACAGGTTCAGAATATGGCCTGGATATTATGTAGGTCTAGCAATATAAGCCAAACTGCCACTTGAAATATGAAATCTGCTGCTTCCAGGGGTATTAAGTGAGAACATTTACCAGGGTGTCAACCAACCGGGAAAACAGGGAAAACCAGGATTCTCAGGGATTTTGAATAGGGAATTTGTGCTTCTATCAGGGAAAATTAGCTGTCATTTTATTGAAATCGGATGTATTTCGTCCTAATGTTGGCTCGAGTAAAAGAGAGAAATCGTAATGAGTTGCCTTTGGTTCGAGGAGTTGCCAGTGTACAGTCAACGACCGATTTTGCGGGCGCCCGATTTTGGGGACATGCCCGATAATGCGGACGGCTTCGCGGCACCACCACCTACCCCATAGAGTCAATGTGCAATAAAGTCTGAAATTTCGGACGCAAGAACCCTTCGCCATCCAATTTTTCGGACTTTTTTCCGCCACCGTAGGTCCGAAACGGCATTAATCACAGCCAATGCCACCATTTTGATTATCTCGCCGCCTCGAACTGGCGCTCTCGCACGCTGATCCACTGGTAGCCGTAGCCACCACCGCGGCAACGCGAGGCCTAGCTGCTTCGACATTCGCTATTAAGGCTCTTGCCGTTCGGTGCCATGTTTTTCATGGAAAGAATTCGCCGCTGTCAGCAACGGCGCCGACTCCGCCTCTGTAATCCTCGCGGTTGGCTTCATAGCCAATCGCGAAATGCCGGTTCTTTAAAGGCAGCTTCGCCTCAGCACAGAAATGTTACGCGCTGAAGCATATGTGAAGTATTGCGGTGAAGCTTAACAAGTGTGGGAAGGGGCAATTGTCACGGGACACAGTACGTATTCCCTAATTATACACTCGTGCACCCGCCGTCTCCTGTCACAGTACGAGTACCGATATGCTTTATAGGCGTACTGGCAGGCCTTCAGAGCTTTTTCGGACGTGCCTGTGGCGATTTTAACCCTTAAAGGCAATAAACGACATGCATTCATTTTTTCGGACTGCCCGAATTTTCGGAAGTTTTAGCGGCCCCTAGGGAGTCCGGAAAATCAGACGTTAACTGTACAACTTATCAAGAAGATGCTTCAAATGGTCCGTTGGACGAACGCGTGGCGTAACGAGGACGAGAATAGAAAGGACAGAAAGTGAGCGAGGCATAAAGGAGAGAGGCCTCGACCTGCACACACATACCTTCATGTATCGCAGGTGTGAAGAGAAAGTCGAATATAATAGAAAGAACAGAAAGCGAGAGAGGCATAAAGGAGAGATGCCTCGACCTGCACACACACACCTTCATCGCAGGTGCGAAGAGAAAGTCGAATATAATATAAAGGACAGAAAGTGAGAGAGGCATAAAGGAGAGATGCCTCGACCTGTACACACACACCTTCATCGCAGGTGCGAAGAGAAAGTCGAATATAATATAAAGGACAGAAAGTGAGAGAGGCATAAAGCAGAGATGCCTCGACCTGCACCACTTATGTATCGCAGGTCGCATTGGACAGTCGCATTGAGAAGTGATCGGGCGATGAACTGTGCCGCCTCTTTTTTGAAGGAGCGTGAGCTTAAAAAGGAAAGTGTTGGATGACACCGAGGTACAGGCGACCCTCATCGAAACCAAAGTAATATCTTCAAAGCAGTGAAACGCAAAACTGAGGTATTATGCGTGGGCTGAGAGTATGTCAGGACCGTTGAGGTTGACTTTCCAGCTGCTGAGAGAATCTCACCTGTGACAAAGTTAAGGCCCAATACAAGTGAGCTTGCCATCAGTTGATAGAAATAGCTCATATTCGAAAATATTTGGTTCTGTATGCATATCTTTTTATTCGTATTTGAAAATGTTCGACTCGATTTGCAATGGGCTTTACCATTTCTTTTTCGAATATATTTTATTCGCTGTGCATTTTTCTACCCCTCCCTTCAGTTTTCTATTTTGAATAAAATGAACATTACTCCTTACTATTCAAACTAGATTAGGTTGTTTTTTATTAACATGCTTACTTAGAGAGTGACTGCATCGGGCGACATGGTGTGAACCTGTCTTGACAAGTTCTGTGTCACTCATGGAATTTTGCAACGGCACTCAGGGAAAAGCTGGAAAACTCAAGGAATTTGAAAATGTCAACTTGGTAGACAACCTGTTTTACTGACCAGTGTATGGTGGCATTCGAGCGAATACCAGTCCTGAGCACTGCCACAGTAAACACTCAGTCGGTCATGTAACTGGGGTTGGTACATCATGTGAAGGGCTGGATGGCATTCGAACTGCTTAGCGTAGTCATTGACTTGAGGCTGCGGAGTCTGTCTGATTTCTATGGTCATCGTCACTTTCACTGCCTTTCACATGGCTACAGACATGCGCGATGATTTCATCGCCACGTCACGCTTAGGCTACTATACTATACATCCTCAGAATATACTTTAAATACGTCTTCTTTACATAAGCTGACATGACATCTGGCGTATATACTTGGTGTTGTCATCCTTATCAATTTCTATGTGTAGTCGGCCTCCTCTTCCTCCTCAAGTTGCTCAAAATTTTTGGCAACGACGTCAGGGGAACAAAGATGAACTACCCCACGACACGACTGACATTATGTTCAAAGTGTTCTATACCGTCATGCGCCGCGCGCCCATACTCAGCAGCACTAGATCTTGAACACACGCTGGCACTGATGATACCGTGACTCGGTCGGTAGAGCGCCGATCCGAGAATGAGTCTGCAGGCGCGATTCACCGCTAAGAACCAATTAATCTACGCTGTATTAATTATTGGTTTACCGCGAGTCCGGAAGAAAGCGTTATTCGGCGAAAACATTGCAGAACCTTGCTCTAGCTTATGTCTGTAGTTGCCTACGAGCATTTCATGCCTCGGAGCATACGAAGTTGCGTGAATACTTGTTTATTGACAGTCGTCCTCCACAGGGTGGCGTTTCCTCTTTGCTTTAGTTGATACTTTTTTTCTAAGCATCCTGCGTTTTATTTACTCTCTCTCTCTCTCTCTTTCTCTCTCTTAGTTATTATTATTATTATTATTATTATTATTATTGTTGTTGTTGTTGTTGTTGATGATGATGATGATGATGATGGCTGCGTGAATATGTCAGTAACAAACGACTCAGCATCGACTGCTAGAAAAATAAACTCGCGCTTTGTTTCGTGGAAGCTACAGTGAAAACAAGCGCACAGCGGACGTTTCGACCATCTGGAAGTGCGCGATGCAACGTGCTTACGGGCTTTGAAGGAATCACCAGTTTGCAGGGCAAACCTAGTGTCATGTGGACACAACATGAAGCTGTGAAGAGGTCAAGCTGAACATTCGCTCACATCATAAAACTGGCGTTAGAAGTTTGAAAATGAAAATTGGAGACAAAATGCGACTCAAATGGTTTGCGTGCCGTTGCAGGTTTGCCAATGCGAACGCGTTTTAGAGGATTAATGCTTTAAAAATCATTCCTCTTAATGACCACCACCTTTTAACGGCCTTTTGACCTGAACTCATTCGAAACGTCAGATTCATACGGAAGTTAGCTAATCTACAGCGTAATCCCGCCACATCATCTAACGAGACATACAGGTAACTTATATATTCCGCGACCGCGTAAAAATTACGGTTTTCAACTGCTGCGCTAGTCTCTCCAAATCTACTGAAGCAATTTAGTCTAACGGATGAAAATTTACATATTCTGTGAAACAATGGTATATTGCAAATGCTGTGTTGAATGTGTAAAGTACTGTTTATTTATTCGTTTTATTTTTTTATCGTGTTTTCTGTACTGTGAAGTCTTAGTTTGCGTATGTTGACGCGTGTACTTGTTTATCCTTCTCGGGTGACCGCTTTTTCACCGGCTAACAAAGGTTGAACGTTATCGCCCAGCGCAGGACGCGCCTGCATATATTGGAAGTTTCTAGAATGTTATCGATGGTTTTATTCTTTGTCTGTTGTCACCAAACTTTTTGTAATCTGATTGTATGCGTGACGCGAATTGCGTAGTACTTTCTGGAAGACAGGCGAGCACCAGCGGTTGTTCTGGAACGTACCATGACTCACGTATAAAAGCCGTCGCGCTTGCCCCGCAGATCATATTTTGACTATCGCCGACTGTTTGCCGCTATCGTTGCGCTTTAAGTGTAACTTGCTTTTGTGGGCGCAGGTCCACCCAATAAAAAGTTAGTTTCGTCATTCACAGTTTTGCGACTTTCTTCATCGTCACTACAACGTGACAATATTGCGTATATTAAAGAGGGTGCTATCAGAATCATAATTTATTATTAGAAGTTGGGGTCACGTTACAAGTATTTAGTATGCAGAAGGAGGTCCAACAGTCAAAGACTGTATTGGGACCTCCTGTACGAGAACAGTTATTATAGTTAACATCTCGAAGCAACAGTAGCATAAAATAAGGAAGTATACAAGCAACAAGAAAAGAACGGTTACAGAAGAAAACACAGAATTGATTACAAATAATAACAAGGTTTAGCCTATCTCATGGTAGAAGGAAAAATTGTGAGGGAACAAAATACCAACAGTTTATTTACAACAACAAAAGAAGAAAGAGGAAAAGAAGAAAAGAGAACAAAGACCGAATACAGTAATCCTTGTCGTTAATCTGTGAATAAATGCATTTTAGTTCTCTTTTAAATTGTGATAAAGATCTTGCGTTTTTTATTATGAAAGGAAGAATGTTTCATATTGATATGGAAGTGAATTCAACAGTCTGTTTACCATATTTAGTGCGGATTCTTGGTTAAAGAAAATTGTTATTCTTTGCAAATTTGGTGGTAATATGAATCATCAGGTTATATGTTGAAAATGTGATCGATGGTCGCTCATTATTCACAAATCTGTAAAGAAAGATACCTAGGCTGTATTTAGTGAGTCCAGAAGTAGTAAGGATGTTATTCTCGTGTAGTATGGAAGTGGCATTAGAAAAGCGTGAACTGCAAGTAATTATTCTTATGGATCGGTTCTGAACTGTGTGGAGACACACAATATGAGTATTATAGGTGTTTCCCCAACATATTCTGCCATAAGTAATGAGAGTGGACAAAAGAGTGATAAAGTGGGAGTAATGTGGTACGTGTGAAGTAAGGGCGTGTTTTAATTAAGATGCGTATACCATAAGCTATATTCTTTCTTTATGTGAGCAATGTGATTGGGATATTTCAAATTACAATCAAGTAGAATACGAAGGAAAGATGAACATGAACTTGGAGGAAGGCGGTGAGGACTGTTACGGTTGGCGTCTGGCACCACGTGCAGAAAGGGATTTCATCCGACCTCCTCTCACCATGCATCGTCGGAATGAGGCGTGACTGCTCCTGCTACGGCTGGCGTCCCGCACCACGTGTAGAAAGAAATTTCTCTCACCCGACCTTCACACACCTTGCCTCGTCGAAATGAAGCGTGGCTTCCTAATTCGCCATGACCATTTCGAGTGTCTGCCGGTCTGGCGGAAGCCCCGCAGTGCTTACAGGCCTCTTTTATGTGTGTGTATGTGTGCGACTTTAGAGGGACCCTTTCCTCGAACGGCCAGTCTACAGAACTTCCACGAACCAGCAACGCGCAAAAGAGACGGACAAGCGTCTACAATTCCAGGAGACGAGACGGCCTCCTCCTTGCAGCAGGCTTTTTGTGCCGGTCACGTGACGTCGATGGAAGCAAGATCCCTCCTCTTTGCAGCTGGCTTTCTGTGCCAGTCACGTGACGTCGACGGAAGCAAGATCCCTCCCACCATTGTAGAGAGCCTATTTAAGGGGCTCCGAAATGTACATTTGATCACTTCATGCACTTCTCTTTTTCTTTCACCAACTTTTGAATAAACCGTGCAAGTTTCGCACTAGAAATCGTCTCGCCCTTGCTTGCTGCAGGCATCCGGTTGCCATGGTCTACCGGGTGCCTACGGCCCGCCGACAACGCCACGCTACCCAATAAGTAACGTCGGTCGAGCTACGATAGGCAGACGCCGCTAATACTCGCCAGCAGTACGATACATTACTCTGGAGTACGCAACAGGACCAAAATTGATAGGTGGAATGGATGGTATGTTTCGCTGATGTGAAGAGAATGCAACAAATTTAGTCTTAGTTGCATTAATACATAACATTAATATATAACCACCTTAGGATATTTTCTAAGTCAGCATTTACCTTATTAACGAGAGATATCTTTACGAAAGGTGAATATGGTGGTGTCATCGGCGTACAGAATGCATTTTGTGGAAGAAAGACATTTAGGTAAATTATTATATAAACCAAAAACAGAAGTGGCCCCAGGATAGAGCCCTGGGGCACACCAATGTTAGTAATTCGCTGTAGGGAATAAGCATTAGAAATAGAAACAACTTGAACACTGTTATATCAGTAGCTTTTTAGTAGTGAAAGAGCAGGCCCACAAATGTCAGTTGCTTCGAGCTTAGAGAAAAGGATATTATGATTTGTGATATCAAATGCTTGCGTTAGATTGATAAAAACTGAGGCGGCGAGAAATCCTTCGTCGATTAATTTTTTTAGTTGGTCAGTAAGCTGAATGAGTGCCAGCTCATTCATCTTCCTTGGGGATATGTGAACATTATCGCTTTCTGCTGCCTTCCTTTTATCGGGTAGTGGAGCTAGTCAAGATGTTGCAAGGCGGCTTTTATCTCACTGTAATTTGCCACTTATGTACATTCTGGTATGCAACAATCTGGTGAAAATAAAAATCAACTGAATCAGAACTCTATTAGTCAGTCAAAATGATAATTTTTACTGACCAAAATTGATAGATTTACAAGCATGATATCTCCTCCATCTTTGATTAAATCAACCGTTATTCCATCTTCTCCTGCCGTTTTTCCTCGGGTCATGGCTTGCGAGGCTCTTCTAACTTCATCGATAGATATACAAGGAACCTCTGTAATCTCTTCATTACTACATCGAATGAAGGTAGCGTGGTTGCTATGGGTGCTGTACAGGTCAGTATAGGATTCTTCCGCTGCTTTTACTAATCTTATTTTACTATACTATATTACCCTGCTTATCTTTCAGTGTATACATTTTGGCTTGTCCGGTGCCAAGTTTTCTTCTCACTGATTTCATGATCCGTCAATTTTTTACTGCTTCCTCTGTCTTTCTCACAGTATAATTTCGAATATCTTTTACTGTCTCCTTGTTGATAAGTTATGACAGTTTCGCGAATTCTACCTGATCTCTTGAGTTGGACAAGTTTATGGTTTGTCGTTTCTTTATTAGGTCCTTTGTTACTTGGGAGAGCTTGTCTACTGGTTGCCTTGGTGTCTTACCTCCCCCTTCAATTGCTGCTTCTGAGATCAGCCTAGCTGTGGTTTCATTCATTACCTCTATGTCATCTTCATCTCTGTGTTCTAAAGCTGCATATTTGTTTGCAAGCACCGGCCTGAATTCGTCTGCTTACACCCTTACTGCGTCTAGGTTGGCCTGTTTCATCTCGACTAATTTTACCCTTTCTCTCTTCATATTGAGGGAAATCCTAGACCTCACTAATCTATAACCACTGCACTTTATCCTACCTAATGCTTCTACATCTTGCACGATGCTGCGATCGGCAGAAATTATGAAAGCGATTTCTTGTTTCGCCATTAGGGCTTTGCCAGGTCAGCTTCCTGTTGCTACCCTTCCCGACGAAGGTATTCATTATTCGGAGCTTATTTCTTTCCGCGAGTTCTACCAACATCTCTCCTCTAGTGTTGCTAGAGTTGATGCCGTAGTTGCCAATTGCTTGTTAACCAGCCTGCTTTTCCCCACTTTTGCATTGAGGTCGCTCATGACTACAGTATGCTGAGCTTGCACTTTTCTCATCGCCAGTTCAACATCTTCATAAGGCTGTTCTATTTCCTCATCATCGTGACTGGAGGTTGGGGCGTAGGCTTGTACTACATTTGTTGTGTACCTCCTATTCAGCTTTGCTGCGAATAGTGCTACCCCCTCATTAATACTGTGGAGTCCATCTATGTTGCCCACTATGTCTTAATGGATTAGAGGTCCTACCATATATTGCCTTTTATCTGGAGGTCCTCTGTAGCAAAGGACGTGGCCGTTAATCAGCACTGTATGGGCCTCACCGGTTCTAGCCTTACTAAGGTCAGTAATATCACCCGCAATGCCTGATAATTCCTCAAGGAGTCACGCTAGGCTAGCAGCATCACTCGAGAGAGTTCGTGTGTTAAACGTTTCCAGCTTCAGTTTCTAGTGGTGGCCTGTCCGGATCCAGAGATGCTTAGCACCGTCTGCCGCATCGCAGGTATGACCGCCGCCTTGGTCAGGTGCTCCGCAACCGCTGGGGACTGAGGGCCATGGGTTAATTGTGGGCGTCATGATGGAGGTAGTGGCCGAATACTGCACGAAGGAAGCCAATTCTTGTTCTGGTGAGAGATTGTCTTTGTTGAAGTTTAGTGGGCCTTCTTAATTTGGTTGCAACTGGACTAGTATACGAATACGAATACGATTTATTTCATGTTTGTTCGAAACATGGGGAGATGGAAGAAAAAGCTGCGGAACTGCAGCTTGACAAGCTCCCACCCCCTTGTTTACATAGGCAACAGTAGCTTATACAATATACTTATACAGATATTATCATATACAGATATTATACAGATACGGATATATACAGATATTATCAGCATACACACACACACACACACACACACACACACACGTTTTGATGGATATCTTATACATCACTACAAATGGTGAAAGACAATTTTCGTAAAATATATGCGAGTGCGAAACGTAGTGTAAGTATGCATGATTGAGAATACTCCGAAGATTTGAAAGAACAGCAGTTATAAAATCAAACAGAAGAATTAACAGGTACACAGAGCCTACAGATCAAACCTGAGAACTTCCCATAAAAGGTAGTGGATAGGTAGTACATTTGTAGTATTTGAGAAAGAAAAAATAAGAAAAAGTAAGAATTACTTTTTATCAACGCTATTTCTAAACAACTATAGGAATAAATCTATGAATTGTGTTTTCGAAATACACATCATATCAATTTCTTTGCGAAAAAAATAATTTAATACACTTGGTAGTGTGTGTCGTAACATTTGTTCACCGTAATTAATGCGGTTACGATGGACTTCAAAGTGCTCAGGATGTCTAGTTGTATAATAATAGGTATTCGTTTGCAAGTTTGACAGATTAGTTATGAGATTAATGTCTTGTTTCTTTTCATCTCTTAATTTTTTACAAAGGTGATAGTTATAGAAGTTCTCTATGTTAATTAGTCTAAACTTTCTAAGCAAGCTGTCTGCTGAGTAGTCTGGTGGAGTATTTGCAATAATCCGGATTACTTTATTTTGCATTACCGTCAGTTTCCTCACGTTTGTGGAGGTTGTCTTGCCCCACACTAAAAAGCAGTAAATTATGCGCGATAAAAACAGTGAATGATAATGAGCAGTCTTGTGCTTACAGTAAATAGGTCTCGATGCCTGTAGATTAATCCTATAGTGCGAGCTAGGGTCGTGATAACATGATTAGTGTGCGAGTCCCAGAGCATGTGCTCTGAAAAAATTACGCCTAGAGGTTTAAATTCTGTCACAATTTCTATCGGCTGACACTGTATTTGAAGAAGATTATTTGGAACAATGTCCCTGCCCTTCGCTCTGAAAACGACTGCTTTAGTTTCTTGGGTATTAATAACCAAGCCGTTGCAGGAACACCAATCGTGAAGTTTACTTAAAGTGTTGTTCGCGCGATTAACAAGTTTTTCGTAATCGTCACCCTCGAAAAACAGGCTGGCGTCATCTACGTAGATCAGGAATTTCGTGTCATCATCAATGTTAACAATGTCATTTATTTCAATATTAAATAAATACGGTCCCAAAATACTGCCCTGAGGAATACCAAACAAAGTAGATTTAAATGTGGAGGTGCTGTTGTTTACTGAAACAGACTGCATGCGAGTACTAAGGTATGATTCCAATAAATGTCCAACGCTTCTCTCTGCGGGCAACCTTACGCAGACTGGACTCGAGACCATTCACCGAGTCAAAGATGCTCGGACCGTCGCCACACCCGTCACTGGCTCGAAAAGCGATTCGTGCACTAGTGTGGTACTTGAAGTGCTCGGGCTTAACAGACCGTTTATAGTGTCATTGTGTATGGTGTCCTTCCCACACGTACTCAGTACTTACTCTCTCCCTTTCTTCCTCTTTCTAGTCCTTTTTCCCCCACACCCAGTGTAGGGTAGCAAACCGGATGCTGTTCTGGTTGACCTCCCTGCCTTTCCTACCCTTGTTTCCAAACTCTCTCTCTCTTTCTCTCTCTCTCTCTCTCTCAAGGCAACACCATGAATTCCGTAGAATTCTAATTTTGTCAGCAAAATACCTCGTTTAAGAGAATCAAATGTCTTTGTAAAGTCTATAAAAACTCCCAGTACGTATCGTTTTTCTTCAAGTTTTTTTTAGAATGAACTCTTTTTCATGAAGCAGAAGAAGTTCGGTGGAACAATGTTTCTAAAACCGTATTGACCGTCAGTCAGGATGTTATGTTCATCTGTAAATAAAACCAGACGTGAATGGATGGCATATTCAAGTACTTTAGAAAAAATTGGTAATATAGAAATGGGTCTGTAATTTGCTAAATTATTTTTCTAATCTTTTTTGTGTAGAACACAAACTTTTGCGCACTGTAGCTGTGTTGGAAATACTCCACTTGACAGACAAAGATTGAAGATATGGGAAAGTGGGAAAGCAATAATGTCAGCAATGTATTTAATTGGGCGAACTTGAATGTCAAAGATATCACTGGAGCTAGTATTTCTTAATTTCATGATAATAGAGAAAACTTCCGTTTCCGAAACTGGACTCAAATAAATTGTCTCAAGACAACTGCCAGTCAAGTATTGGGTACAGTCTACTGATGGTGCAGGAAACTTCAAGTTTACTAGATAGTCGTTGAAAACATTAGCGAGATCAGTTCCTGAAATTGTTGTGCCATTCACAACCATTTCACTAACTCCTTTTGACGCCTGCACGTTTTGAAATATTGAGTTTAGTTTTTTCCATGTCACGGCCGCGTTTTTGGATAATCCTAAAGAACGATTATTGAAATAGCTATCTCTGGCATGCTTAGGGTCCTTGTTTAATTTATTACGATACTTCTTAAATGACTTAAGCAGTTCGGGATCCCGCTGCTTAAGAAATGCTAGGTACATTGTATACTTTGTTTTTATTTTACCAAGTAAATCTCGAGTAATCCATCGTTTTCTGATTTTTTTCGATTTGGAAGAATTCAGAAATGGAAAGCTTGTTTCCTAAGTGGTTCTTAACAAGTTAAAAAAGATATCAAAAGATATGTTTGCATGAGTTGAAGAAAGCACGTTCTCCCAAGATACAGTTCATATTTTTTGGCGAAAATGTTTCTGGGTGAAAGATTTCTTGAAGGGATTGGAAGGTTAGTCTCTTTTTCGTGATGTGGGATGACTACGTATACAGGTAAGTGATCACTAAGATCGCAAGCTATTAATCCGGATGCAAAATTTTTGACAGAGGAGCTGAGGAGAAAGAAATCTATTAGTCTCGAAGACGTACTAGTAATTCTAGTTGGAGAAGAAATAACATTATTTAGGCCATAGCTCTCGTATAACCATATCATGTCTGTCTGGCCCCACTGTCTCTCGACATTTTTTTTTTGCCGGTGTCACGCGCCACTGCAAGCCTGAAGATGTAGTATACTGGAGGGGAATTCGAGATTACGACCTTCAGATTATAAGCCCGGCGTTCTACCTCTGCTCCACCCCACCGCCTGCATCACGCCACCGCCATTCCGGCCCTTTATACGCAATGCCTCACGACATCAAGTGTACCAAAGAACTGGAAGAAGGCCAACATTACACTAATCCAAAAGAAGGGAGGCATTAAAGAATTGAAAAATTATAGGCCTGTTAGCTTGCTTTCAGTATTGTAGAAAATATTCACCAAGATAATTTCCAATAGAATAAGGGCAGCCCTTCTGTCAACCAAGAGAACAGGCTGGCTTCAGGAAGGGATATTCTACAATGGATCACATCCATGTCATCAATCAGGCATTCGAGAAATCTGCAAAGTACAATCAACCTCTCTATATGGCATTCATAGATTATGACAGGGCATTTGATGCAGTAGAAATACCAGCAATTATAGAGGCATTACGTAATTAAGGAGTACGGGAGGCATAGGTGAATATCTCGCGAAGAATCTACAAAGATTCCATAGCTACATGGTTCTTAACAAGAAAAGTAAGCAGTTACCTATGTCAGGCAAGGAGACACAATCTCTCCAATGCTATTCACTGCATGCTTGGAAGAAGTATTCAAGCTATTAAACTGGGAAGGCATAGGAGTGAGGATCAACGGCGAATATCTCCGCAACCTTCGTCTTGCATTGTCTTGTTCAGCAACACTGGGGACGAATTACAAGAAATGATTGAGGGCCTTAAGAGAGAAAGTGTTAGAGTGGGATTGAAGATTAATGTGCAGAAGACAAAGATAATGTTCAATAGCCTGACAAGGGAAGAAGACTTCCGGATTGCCAGACAGCTTCTGGAGTCTGTGAAGCAATACATTTACCTAGGTCAATTATTCACAGGGGACCCTGATCATGCGAAGGAAACTTACAGAAGAATAAAAATGGGTTGGAGTGCATACGGCAGGCATTGCCAGGTCCTGTCTGGAAGCTTACCACTATCATTGAAAAGAAAGGTGTGCAATCAATGCGTTCTACCGTTGCTAACATATGGGGCAGAAACTTGGAGGTTGATAAAGAAGCTCGAGAACAAGTTAAGGACCGCGCAAACAGCGATGTAATGACAAATGTTAGGCGCAACGTTAAGAGACAGGAAGAGCGCGGTGGTGGATCGGAGAGCAAACGGGGATAGCTGATATTCTAAGTGACATTAAGAGAAAAAAAATGAGCTTTACAGGCCATGTAATGCGTAGGATGGATAACTGGTGGGCCATTAGATTTACAGAATGGTGCCAAAAGAAGGGAAGGACAGTCAAGAACGGCATAAAACTAGGTGGAGTGATGAAATTAGAAAATCTGCAGGCGCAAGTTGGAATCAATGGGCGCAGGACAAAAGTAATTGGAGATCGCAGGGAGAGGCCTTCGTCCTGCAGTGGAGATAAAGATAGGTTGATGATGACGTTTATTCATGGCAGTACCAGACATCAACATCCTGCGATAATCGCTCTGTTGTGAGCTGTTTGCTGGAGTTATGTCATGGGCTTGTTCTTTAATTTTAGTACGTATTCGTTATTGAAAACGGGCACTTAGTGCCACTCAAAGGAGTCATCATGTCTTAGATATTAGGTTGAAAAATTAGCCAGTATGAAAATAATTACCCTATTCCTCACTAATCACCTTGCTAATTAAAAACTGTAGAGGACATGTTGTAATTGCAAACTTTTAAGGTCCGTCAGCACTCAAAGCACCATAATTTACTGGCAACTATGTGCCTTGCCGCAGTTTTGACAAAAAAGCACTCAAAATGCGCCGCAAAATACATTGTCGTTATTCCAGTGAACATTTTTCTGCACTGCACACTTCCACAGTGCAGGCAAGGTCAGTAATGGACACTCCATTTGTATCAGGGACAGTCTAAGCAAGTACAGAGACATAGTGCGACTGTAAACAGCACAATGTATTTAGCTTTCGTGGGAGTCAGAAGTCATTGCACCTCTTCTCACCATTATTTCCTCTGTACAAGCATCAAACATCGCCTTCATCATCGGGACATCGCTGCGTCAATGTTTCACACTGTGCATACGCCTGATTTGGTGTTGTAAATTTCGGCATAGCTGGTGAACGGTGTAGTGCGTAAACATATACATCGCATGACGTAAAAGTTGTGCCTGCGCGCTGAAGAAAGATGAACATTGCGTGAGATCACGCGTGGCATAACATGAATATGAAGACAATCATCAGGTATGCATTTAGTTGTATCTCATTTAATTACCCGTTGCACTAGAGCTTCGCTTCAGATTGATTCCAACATGCGCGTTAGATCCGCATAATTTGTTTTCGCTTCCTATCATGTTGTTTGCTGCATATTTAGTGGTGCGAGAAAGAGAGAGGAGAAAATTGCATGTTAGTGAAAGGCACATCAGGATGGAAATCTTTTCGGCACTCAGTCACATGACCGCCATCACAAGTAATGAGGTCATGCGTACAAAGCCTGCGAAACTACCATGCAGCAGCGCACCACTTCACTTATCGCTGACAAACTGAGATGGCGCAAGCAGACCACTTATTTTTTCTTTGCAGAAACCCACAACCTCCGCAATATTCTAAGGGTGCCGCGCAGAAGTGGGCATAAGTGAATAGGCAGATCAATGCACGCTTGTGTGTACTGGCCGGCCAGACTGCGCGATTGTTTTCGAGGAGCGCGCGAGCGTAAACAGGCGGCAGTTGTTCTTGGCATGCGCTTGCTCTCTTTCGTACACGTGATCCCATGGGCAACGGGGTGCGGTAGTCGCTGCCCTGTTCCCGGCGCGTGTAGCCGCTGCCTCGTGCAAGCGGCTGCCGCGACGAACAGCAGACACGACGAGCGTGTTTTGTATAGGCCGCAATGAATTTATCACCTTATATCGCTCCGCCAGAGCGCGTCAGAAACGGGTGCCCTGTTAGTCGCGACTGAGATCAAAGCCCAGTAGGTCGCAGAAAACCGGAAGCCGACTATTTTAGAAACCTCGTCTAGACGCATAAATAAGTCGTCGTTGGCTTTTATTTTTATTCTCATTTTCGCGCAGCCGGTGGTGCCGCAACCCGAGCGCCGCTTCTCGGGAATCGCAAATGACGTGAGCGTTGCTCACTCAGACCGACGGCCGCGCCGCATGCGCGCGGGCGAGCTTTGCAACTTTCGGGTGAACTCCGCTACAGAGTGTCTCAAGCGCCCGCCACACGTCGCCTCGGCTTAGCTTTCGGATGGGCCTGTTTGTTGACAGAAACGGGCGACAACGAGGCAGAAATGGGCGTCGCATGGCTGCGCCCCCCTCCCCCCCTTTTTACCACGCCGGCACACACCCCCACCACTCATCTTCACTCGCTGCGGCGCATTGTACTGGCGCCCCCTAACCAAACCGAAGCCAAGCAGCGTGGGAGCTGGGGTAGAACGCGGGCCTGATTTAGACCACTTCGACGCCATGCCCGACGCGCGGTCGTAGCCAGAAGCGAAAACACAGATGTGGACAGCCCGCAAGCTGGGCCTCGCGGGCAGCCGCCGCTACCGCGAAAGTTAGTCAACATCCGATAGTCACGGCTCGCGTCCGGGCACGGCGACACAGAAGCTCGAGCTCTGAGACGGAGTTGACAGGCCTGGTCAATGACACTGCACAACTCGTTCTGCTTGCTTTTCTCGCGCCCTCCATGACGCAACGCCTCATAATTTTTGTGCACTCACTCGCCTTCCTTGTAACGTTGAAAACAAGATGCTAAGCTAATGAAAAGTTAGGGGTTATATTTCTCACAGTGGTGCTCATAGAGTGACGGCAATTCCGCTTCAACACACATTGGAGTCTGCCAGTAGAGCTTTAAAGTTAGCAACACCTGACGACAGCCTATATTGAAGGATGAAGGAAGAAGGACTCGTGAGGTACGCTTGCCGAATGTCAAATAGAATGTTCTCAACGCATCACCACTGCTACCAACTGCTCCAAGCCTTAGAAGTCATACTCCGTACTACATAGTGCCACTTCGGCCGGGTGTATATATATTTGTCTTGCGTGCGAGCTGGTTTTAGCAAATGGAGTCTCATCTCATCACCACTAACGAGGATGGCGGATGTTTTGATTGAAGTATGGCTACAGAATTCCATAGGGTGCGAAACATGGTCATTGTGTCTAGTTAACCCAAAATGTCTGCTACTATGACCGGCGGCATTATGCATAGTACATCGGGGTGCGCTCGCCCTGTGCCACGGTTAACGGCTCGACGACGTCATCTTGCGTTACGAGGTGTACCTGTCGTTACCGCGCTGACGGGCCCCTCTTCAAGATTGGCGTTGGCGCCCTTTTTGGGAGCAAAAGTGTGAAGCTCGCGGCAAATGCCCGAAAACAGAAGACGGCCGCGCTCCCGGCTGTAAGATAAACGGTAAGAAAGCATGGGCGTAACGGCTCGCACTTTGCTTCTATTGTGACCAACGAAGCATGTCGCCATTACGCGAGCCGAGCCAAACACAGTGGCGCAGCGGCGCGCGGCCCAGTCACAACGGCCGCATTTGCAAGCGATCCCGCGATGAGGTGCAGCCGTTAGCCTCGCCATTGAGCCGGTACTTAATGGGAACACAATTAGTGTGGTTTCCAATTCATTAGGGGGCGGGGGAGTGCATCTCTCGCGTTGCCCCGGAGCGCCGAGCACTCGTGCGAGGGCCCCTATGCTCTCGTTCTCCTTCCACAAGGCTGTCGTCGCGGTGACGGCCCGTTACCGAGGCTCGCGGCCTCTATACACACACAGCCTGCTTCACTTCATTTCACGATTATGTGGCGTCCTCGCTGTGGGCGCCCTCTCAGCTCGGAGGCGCTGCCACGGCCTCGCGCATCAGAAGCAGCAGCAAAACTCGTGCGGCTGACTGGCCGCTGGGGTCGCGATCTTGTTTTTCTTGCCGGGCCGCTAATTAGGGGCGCGCTGCTGCGGGGAGAGTCCGCGCGCCGGCGAGCTCCCCATTGTCTGCGCTTCTCGGATCCCGCTCGCAGCCGCCGCCTCCAGTGGCCGACGCCGCAGCGCTCGGTGGTCCGCTGGCACCTCTCTGCGCACTGCCCGGCACGTGGAGCTCTCACCTCAAAGGGCGACTCGCGCTTAGCTTTCACCCGGAACCTCATGAAGCATGCCTTTCCTTTTATGTGTCTTTTATCTTTTATCCTCGCTTTTTTGTTTTCTTGTCCCTTTGCAAACAGTGGGCATTCTGTCAAAGGGTCATTGTGAGAAAGCACCTTTTCGTGAAAGGGTGTCGGCAAGTTTTTCATGTTTCTCTCTGTCTCTATCAATTTCTTTCTTCTTGGCCTTTGTACGGAGGCGATTTCTTGAGCTGCTACTGCTGCTGCTCGGGCGTTCCCACCGCCCTTCCCATTGCTAATCCGGCACTCTCATGATGTCATCTCATTAGCGAGACTGGAAAAGTACCGCAGCCTAAGAATTGTGAGCTCCATTGTGAATGGCCACGCAATTCCGGACACCAATGAGGTTTGGGCAGTGGGTGTTCTTTCAACGTAAATGTTTTTCTGTTACTAATGTTGCTTTTTTTTTCTATACATGCATTTCGCCTCTGGTAAAAGAAAAGTCTACCACAATTTCCTTGGTTTCTCCTCTAGGCTTGAAATCTGCACTCCATCAATACTTATTTGATGCAGGACTTTTGGGTTCGCTGATGTTAAGTAGATGTCGAATGTAATTAATGCTATTTCACAACAACGACAACAGCCAAAGCTTCACACTTCTTATATTAATGACGGCGTCACACCGAAAGGCCGCTGCAGGCAAAAAAAAAATGTTCGTTAGGAATGAAACTTTCTGAAGCATAATGTGAGCTAAGCATTTGGGCTGCCAACAGATTTCTCTTTTGAAACTTATGGAAGAGAGAGGGGAGTGGGGGGGGGGGGGGGCGGACACATAGAGCTTAAAGCAAATTTGGCAGCCACCTCGCAAATGCCGCAGTGTTCTGGCCTTGAGTTTTTCTTCTTTCTTTCGTCGCTGAACGGTACGTTGCTTTTACGCTGCTTTGAAAACACGTGGTTGTGCTTGAAACTTGAAACTTGAAACTTGTGCCTGAAAAAAGGTCCCCACTTAACAAGCATCAATCTTCTTAATAAAAGTGTCCGGTAGAATAATACAATCTCTTCTATACAGGGCACTTCCCTTTCAATCAACTTGGCACCGCTTGCGCTCAATGCAGGGTCCTTCAAATTTCAGGTATGGTCAAAGGTGCTGGTCTGCAAAACAGGGTTGCCTAGTCCCTTCAATCCACTGCGTAGTACCCCGTGTTTCTTGTTGTTTTTTTTTTACCGCGTAAGAAGAAGCAATTCATTTTGTTAAGGTGTGCGCCCCAGTAGGCTTCCTAAGTGCTGCTTTTAATTCGTATGCTTAGTGGCGTGTCCCAGGCCGCCTGTCGGTGGGGCTCGACTTCATCCCACGCGCTTGACCCACCATCCGAGGCCAGCGATCTCGACCACCGTTCCTATTGCTCCACTCCGTTGCAATAAAGAAGTTTACGGCGAGCATGAGCAACCACGCCTTCGTCTTTTCTTTCCTGTTTCGTTTTTGTCGTTAACCCTCCCTAGCTTTTTCCTTGTGCTGCAGCTCTACGACTACTATGGGGAATAATTCGTCGGACTGTATTGTTCAAACGTTGCGCTTAAAATTACGGCGTCCTTATGACATCTTTATGACCATTTCACTGCAATATTAAGAGACAGCCTCTAAAATTTAACGCACCAGTGTCGTACGTGGTTTCTATCCATGCACTCAACTTGTTTTATACGAGCTCAGTTGGCCACTGTGGTGGACACATTTAAATTCTTAAAGGGACACTAAAGGAACACATCAAGTCGAGCTAGATCATCAGAGTATTCGTCTAGAAGTCTGTCATCGTTTTCCCGGTGTCAATATACCTGGTCTCCCCGTTAACTTGGACAAAGATCTTATAAAAACCCAACAGCGCTAGAGAAGTCTTACTGACTGCATAGTAGCATCAGTCATGTGCACTTACAGCTAATATATTTTTATCACGAAGTATTAATTAATTCATTGCTTTTAATTAGTGACCTTTTTAACAATTGCTTGAATCGCAAACATATAAATTACAGAGTTGTAGAGAATCTTAAATAACCTCCGAATCAAGCATTTATTTCGTGCTGAAGTGTACCTTGTTTTTTCCAAGAAAAAACAAAAGCCCGCGACGCGAAATATGAAATAGATGCGCGTTCGCGCGCTGTTACTCAAGCGCCTCCAAGCAACCTTTGCAAGATATACGGCTGCATTCGTTTATCGCCGCATCGTATAAGGCTTCGTCATGTAGGATGGCCCGAGAAGTTTCGCCCGTTTCGCGACCTAACTAGCTTGGTGCTATAAGCGTCAGCATCTGCGGACGCAAGAATGTTGTGCGCGATCATGAGGCACTCGGCGGGATAAATTTAACCATCGACGTGTATCATGAAACAAAGCTACGAAACAAATTCAACCAATATTTAAAAAGCCACGCGCAAAAGTGCACGAAAAAATAAAAAATGCAGCGCTCGGAAGAACAGAGAAGAGCTACTCAGGAGTTTATTTCAATAAAAAATAAACCAAAAGCACGTTAGGCGTCTCAGCCGCCCATAAAGAAGCATCCAAAGGTGCAACTGGTTCAGCCATTTATTCTTTCTGTCTCTTGAACTCCGAAACAGAGGGGAAAATAAACCAGATTTTTTACCTATTTCTATCTTCGTCGCAAGCTTTTTTCTATGTAAGTATAGGGTGGCATCATGAAGGCGCGTTAGATAGTCACGTTTTATACCAGTTTTGGGCGGCGATTTTCAACTACCACTTATAGCACGTGCTCAAACAGGTCACCGTTTGAAGCAGTACAGTACTTGCTTCTTTCTAACACTTGTGCTGTTGCAGCTTTGAACAACGACGTTGGAATCTTGCGGTAGGCTCTGCTTATTTTTGTCTTTAGGGCGTCCGGTGTGGTAGTTTCGCTGCTATGCACGCGACCTTTCACGTAACCGCACAAGAAGTCCAGCGGCGCCAGGTCCAGTGACCTTGCAGGCCAGGATACAGGTCCGTGCCGGCCATTCCACTGTCCAGGAAAAAGCTTGTCGAGCCACGCTCGGGACTGACTACTACCATGCACAGGAGCACCATCGTGTTGCAACCAGCTGTTCCGAAGGCGCGCAAAGCGAACGTTGCAACAGACGTCGTTCACGGGGACCTCGACCTCACGGGGACCACTACCTCGTCGTAGTGTGTTGTCAAAAAAGATGGGCCCGGTGGTGTTGCGATCAAAAATTCCGCACCCCACATTAAACGACCACTGGTATTGGTGTCGCGTTTGTGCCAGCCATTGGGGATTCCTGTCACTCCAGTAGTGTGCGTTGTGAAGGTTAACTTGTGCGTTTCTGGAAAAATTAGCCTCATCCATCCAAAGTACGCGAGTGAGAAAATTCGGTTCTTCTTCAAGTTTCGTGAAAATCGAATTTGTAAAGTCAAGTCTGTTTTCACAATCTCGGTCTTCAAGTTTTTAATGAATATGTACATGGTACGGGTGCATATGGCCTTTCTTTTTTAAATCCTCCACACTGATGACCTTGAGGTTCCGGCCTCCGCAATGCCGTCACGCACACTACCGTGAGGGTTAGCAGCAATGAATGCCAAAACATCCGTTTCCGCTTCTTGAACTACCGTCGCAGTCCTGTGTCGTTTTCTTGTGAAGCTACCCGTCTTGCAAAGGGCTTCGTACGTCTTAAGCATTGTAGACGGACTAGTGCGTCCTCCACAATGCCACATCTGGAACAGCTTGGCTGCCTTCCTCTTGTCGCCGTGCACCGACCCCAGATCATTCGTGAAGGACATGACTGTCTTCTTGAAGAGCAGGTCACTGGCGTGGTACCGTTGAGATCTCCCGTTATTATCTACGCAACGAGACGTCAAGCAAAAGTTATTTACGTAATCGACAACAGCATATGCTGGCCGTACAGATCCGCCAAAACGCATTAGATCGACATATATACTGCGCAAGGTTTGTCTCTATTGCTAAAGGGAACAAAAGGAACACACGTTGCGGGCGCGCCTATCTACAGAACAAGATGAGTGCGCAAAAACAGTCTCAAGTGGGCCATCACGGTTTTCCGGCTTCAAAATCCCTCCCCCACCTCCCTCTACGGCTCTGCTACGCTTATCAATGCGTCAGCGGCGGTTCTCATGATGCCGCGACCATCACATAGCGTGAAGCCCTGTATCGGGCTGCCGCCGCTAGTGAAGCCGTGTATCCGTGGCTATTCGCTTGGGAGCGCTTGGGTAGCGGAGCGCCAGCGCGTATCTACTTCGTATTTTGGATGCTTCTCGCGCTTTTGTTTTTTCTCGGAACAACCAATGAGGCAAAGCTGAGCACGATACATATGCTTGATTCGGAGGTTATTTTAGGTGCTCTACAACTTTGTAAATAATGTGTTTGCGATTCAAACAATCATTAAAAAGTTCACTAATTAAAAGTAATTATTTAATTAATACTTCGTAGTGAAAAAATATTGGCTGTAAGCACACACGACTACGGCTGCTATGCACTTGGTACGATTTCTCTAGAGCTCTTGGGTTTGTTAAAAAATCTTGGTCCACCTGTGCTGTGTGCTCTCTCTCTCCTCCCCATCTTTCACCCCCCCCCCTTCCCGCTTCCATATGTAGGGTAGCAGACCGGTTGAACTAAACTAGTTAACCTGCCTGCCTTTCCTTCTCCACTTTTTCCTTCCTTCCTTTTCATTGGTCCAAGTTAACTGGGACACAAGGTATAAATTTATTACGTAGGAAATTGCCGTCGAAGGTCTGTCCCACTGCTGCTCCTCAAGTGGAACCGCCCTCGCCAAAGCGGAGGACTTAACGTCGTCGCCACGTGACCGCCCTCCGTGCCTTTGTTATGTCTTTTGTAGACTCTTTATTCAGCTCTATATACGGAGCGTACTGCTTGGCGGGTACAGTTGTTTAGCTTGCGTGAGTCGCTCTGCGGCTCCGCTTGGGTTCAGCTTACCGATTACGGTCACTTGAGCTTTCACAGCCGGAGCCGGTAGGGTGGTCAATTGCCAGACGTTGCCGCTTCGGCCTTACCACCACTCGCGACCCACCACTCGCATTGGTGGGTCGCGGCCGCGTTTGTGCTTCAGGGATGCTGACGCCACACATAAGAGGTACCACAGTCGAGAAGAGATGGCGCCACTTCAATTTTCTGGTAAAGTCATTTCCTTGTTTACAAAAGCTCTTTTTGTTACGAATAAAGAATTCGTTAATGCAGAAGCCTAATCTTTCAATCTAGCTAGACTTAATATTTGTCTTTAGTGTCCCTTTAAAGCAATTTTGGCCGCCTCAAGCACATGTCTTAGCGGTAACGGACTGCCAAAACTTCAAGCACGTATCCCGTGCTCCTATATCTATGGGGCTTATTTAACAGAAACGCGCGCGTGTCCATTATCTTAATTTTCAAGCCTATTTTTAAGCTTTTTCAAGCATGGAGGCGATGGTTATGACTTTATCAAGGGATAAGTGTGCGCAAGACTGCAAAGGAAAAAAAAACATCTGAGGTACTTTTCTGCTATTACTTTTATCTTTCTCCGCTCACTGAATTCTCCACCCCTTTTCAATGGTAACCAACGCGTTAATTGGAATGCAAGCGAGGCTTCAATGTTAGATTTAAAATATGAGTACCAGAAGGCGAAAGAAAAAAAAAATCTATACCTTGCATGCCAACTCTGCAGCAGCACCAATGTGGCCCTGAGAAATATGTGCTCGCGTGCCAAAGGTGACGATGCTTTGCTTATTTGCATACTCTTTCGAGTTGAATTTGAAATCCTGGTCGGAAGCTCGTCGCCGAGAAACTTATGCAAAGAGTGATAAATATGAAAAAAAGACAGCTAGCGAATATAAGCAGCACAAGAGAGGGAACAGGAGAGAGAGAGAGAGAGAACTGATGGCAACGATTGCGACGTGCAAGCCACTCTGTTCCTTCTTTCTGTTTCATTTTTTTGCATTCCCTCTTTTTCACGAGCTCTGCCTGCCCAACAAGAGCATCTGTGAAGAGCGGGACCATTTATTGAAAGCCACGTCATGTCATCACCCTTTCGATTTTGCTCCCCTCGAACTTGTTGAGCCTGCCGGGGGGCGCTGATCCGTTTTTACTGCGGCTTTACGGGGGCGGAGGTCTTTCCTCTCGCCGCCTTGTCCGAGATTTCACCGCTGTGCACCGCTGCTTCCCTTCAATCCTTCCTGCCTTTTCATTTTGAATCCATTTTTTTTTTTCACGCCCGTTTCTCTGAGTCTCTGGCTGTGCCCTCACGTTCAAGCGAGGAACGGAGGTTCCGTTTTACCTTCTTATTATTACATCAAGCATTCAGCTCACACGTGGAGCACGCCGGATTAAAATGTAAATTTCCGAGCGCCCTCCCGCGTGAGACGTCCGGGTCAACGACAACAAGCGCGTATAAGAAGAGTGCGTGCGGGACGCTTGTTGCGCGCGAGCGTAATCGAAGCGACAGAAAAGTATGAAAGGAAAAGGGCATAAGAACATCGAGATGAGTGTGTGTTGTGGGAAAGCTGCTTCCCCAAAGAAACACGGATTGCGAAAGGGTGAAAAATGAAAGCCTGCAAGTAACGATATTGCTCTGGTTAGAGTTCGCGTCTTTTCTTTGGCGTCGTTCCTTTGCCGAAACTTCTTATTTGTTTGATTTAGTTTTGTTTTCTCGCCGTTGCAGAAGGACGTGATCCCTCTGTGGCTTTCCGTTTATGCATCAATACTCGCGCATTTTCGTGAAATGCTAGCTTTGCCTCTTGCTCTTTCCTTTTTCTTCTTGACACAACTTTACAAGACTCTGGCAATTTCGCGACAGCAAAGCTTCCTGCCATCTTCGTCTCGCCCTACTTGGTATGAAAAGGGAATACCGCGCGGCGAAAGGTTTCAAAGAGCAAAATTGGATTTCGGCGAATAAGCTAGCTGTGGTGCGCATTCGGCGCTCATGGATATTTCTGCTGGTTTGATGCGCATGTTTGCATCGATAACGATCACTTAAATTGAACGTCACTATATATTACCTATATATTACCGCAGTGGCTTAGCGGCTATGGCGTTGCGCTGCTAAGCACGAGGTCGCGGGATCGAAACCCGGCCGCGGCGGCCGCATTTCGATGGGGGCGAAATGCAAAAGCGCTCGTGTCCCGTGTTTTGGGGGCGCGTTAAAGATCCCCTGGTGGTCCAAATTAATCCGGAATCCCCGACTATGGCGTGCCTCATTCATGGTTTTGGCACGTAAAACGCCGCAATTAAATTAATTTCTGGCCCGTAGGATATTATCAAAATGTTTGACAAAAAACAGAAGACATTCAGTAACGCTTCACTGCGAGTGGCCTTACAGTTAACGAAGAGTTGTGCAAGAGACATAAGAAAATAATGAAAGAGGCGTCCACTCTCTCAGTTTCTAATTACAGACTTATGCTAAAAAAGTTTGTTGGTGCGATGAGAAAGCCACCATTTTTATTCTATCTTTCTTTATCGCGGCTTTTGATCAGCCACATCACACCACTGACAGGTTCCGAGTTTGTCTCCCCGTAGCGCAGTCCTTTATGGTAATCGACACTCGCCGATCCTCTGGGCATATTTTGCGATTCAAAGGCAGCACTACAAGCTATCATGTAAGCTCTTCCTCATGGCCCTTATGAACAAATTATTTCACAAATTAAATTAGATTACCATAAAACCGATTGAGAGGCCACGACATACTATTTGAATGTCTACCGGAGTATTGTATTAGATATAATCGGCAATGAAAGCGCCGACAAAGCCACCCGTGAAGCATATGAAGAAAGCGAAAGCACCAGGATTCCCCTGTGAGAACGGATTCAGCGCGGTACCTAAGTGGTCTCGTCCTTACCTTCTCATCATGGAAGTGGAACACACCTGATCGAGTACACTAACCGGCGCCTACATACCATGTATTCATGCATGAAGTCGCAAATTTTACCCCGTTTACTCGACGTGGTGAAACTTCAGTGCGTCGCCTGATAGTAGGTGCTTCGTTTATGAACACCTATTCATTTTTAATTAGAAAGGCAGACGTACCAATTGCAACACCCGTGGTCATAGAATAAACCTCAAAACAGCTCATGTATGACTGTCCATTATACGATGATGAGAGGATTACTTTTCGGACAGCTGTAGAGCACTTAGATCACAGGCCTTTTACAGAAGGGAACATCCTGGGACCATGGTCTCGTGCGTATGCAATCCGCAAAGCCACTACAGCGCTGCTTCGTTTCTTAACAAGCGCTGAACGATGAACGCTTCAATGCGCATGTGTCCGTGATCACTGTGAACTTCTGTTTTTTCTCTAATCATTCATTTCCCTTTCCCCAGTGCAGGGTAGCCAATATGGCTCAGCCTGGTTAACCTCCCTGCCTTTCCCTTAAATTACCTATCTCTCAAGATTCACTCCGCGAATCAGGCAGCATGGTGGGGGTGGTGTTGCAGCAGGCGAGGTTTGCCTGGCATACATAGCCGGCAATTGTTGCGCCTGAGCCTCCTACGAGTGTCGCTTTGTGTGTCACCAGGTGTCGAAGAGCCCCGTGTCTCGAATGAAGGCAATCAGTAGTCGCTGCACTCTCTTCCTGATTGCCGCGAGCCCTTCGGGGAAAGCGACGTCTTCAAACGTCCTGTGCGAAATACTCGTACCATTATTTTGCAATCTGTTGACCATCGCTTTTATTTCTGTGTCGAAATGCACGCATAGCCAAATGAAATGTTCGCTGTCGCCGATATCACCACAGAAGGCACAGAGCGGGGAAGCGCATCGTCCGGTCCTGAATAAGCAGGCCGGGGTGTACGCCGAGTCGGTTCTGATGCGATAGCACAGCGTTGCTTATTCGCGAGTAAGTCCATGGGTCACACAAGCTTGATATGGAACCCAGTGGATCGCCCTAAAGTGAACGCGGATTGCATCCTTAAGGTTCTGAAAAATGTTTGGCGCTCTTACTTTTGGGACACATGTCAGGGCTAGGCGTGCAAGAGCGTCAGCTTTTTCATTTCCTTCAATTCCTACGTGGGATGGGATCCATTGAATTTTTACGTTAAATCCATTGCTTATTAGAACTTAATCAGTGCCAGAGACTGCCTTGTAAACGGGCAGCATGCATTGGTGAAATCATATTTACCTTTATCTTTGGTGCTCCAATTTACAGTGTTACAATTTACGGCTGAGATTGCGAGCTTAATACCTTAGTTGAATACGCGAAAAATAAGTCCCCAAGCTCTATTGAATGTTTGATTGCGTTAAGTAAAATACAGTGAAGAGCAGTTACGAGCCCCAGCTAGATTTATCAATAAGTGTGGCGAATGCCACATGACCTTGAGCGGAACCCCTGGCACTCCTGGAAACGTTTAGGAATATTCCAATCTCACCTGAAGTGCTCATGCATACTCCTGCATAACACTAAAAGCCGTTGTGTGAGTATTGTGTTGAACATCGCAGTATAGTGACGTTCACGGTAGGACTGTCTCAAGACGCTCATCGCAAGATGAATGTCGTGTTCATTTTCGTCTTTGTTATTCCTTGTTAAGAACGGCCTGCTGAGGTGCAAGTTTTGCCAGCCAGTTGCGACAGCGGCGTCAAACGTTTCCTGGAAGGCCGCCGCAGCCCTCTAGCCACGGCGTCACTAAGTAGACTGTGTCCGGAGGACAATACGCGCGTCCTCGACTCTCCGTCGCAGGAGCCGAGATGAGTTCGACGAAGCAGGCTTTGTGCCGGAACACGACACCGCCTACCCGGCCTGCCGCGAGTGAAGGAGTCCCCGAGGGAACGTAGTTCGAGGCCCCTTCCCACGCACCGTTCAAGACGCAAGGCAATGGGCAACTGGAGGGCCGCGGTGCGGGGGTCAGCTCGGGGAATAAAAGGCGCCTCTCCTGACGTAAGCCCCGAGTTCTACGAAGTCCGTCTGACGTCGGTTGAGGACCGTGAACCTGTGTGGAAGTGTGTGGGCGGAATCCCTCGCGTAGAGAGGCGACCTGTTTACGATGACTGGGCGAACGTTTCCCTCACCTTGGGATCGAGGGAGGACCGAGTGTTTATAAACCGCTGTTGTGCGGCTGCTCAGTGCACTTTTTCTCGCAGTCATGCTAGACTGATGAACTGCAACGTCCTTATGTAGATACTGTAAATAATCCCATATTCCTCGTTCTCGATGAGAAGCAGTCCTTCCCTTCAACAGCGTGGATAAGTTGGACGACGGCATGGGCCAGTTACCTGCCCGACTCCAATCTTGACAACTGATTACGAGCGATGGGATTGAGCCCCCAATCCTCACAGTCTTCACAACTTAATCCTTTAACAAACTTGACTAGTACAGTACTTCGTTCACAATAGTGCTCTTGTGCTACAAACATTCCATTGGTTTAGTTACTCTGTGGTGCGGAGAAACAAGCTCCCTTTAGGCAAGAGTAAGTTTGGTTTAACTGTAGTAGCGCTTGCCCTTATCTATGAAATGTCAGAACGTCAAGCGGCCCTGTGGATCGCTGCACGCTGTTGGGTCTTTTATAGCTTCTAAGACGAGATACCAGCAACGAGATACCGTTCCGTCTTTCAGAAAGGGGCTTCCCAGACTTGAAATGCCACGACCGAAGCACGCGCAGCCGCGACGGCGCGATGCGTGCCGCCTATATACGTCTCGTGGCAGGCGCGCTACACGAGCCCGAAACATGTAGCGGGCCCCGAGAAAGAAGCGTTCGCTGCCTGCAACAGAGCCGTGCGCGCGTATGTCTTTGCTAACACGATCCTCCCCGCAATTTTCTTATCGGCACGCGGCTTCCTCTGGCGCATATCTTCCTGGCGTCGGTCGGCGTTCATCCGTCTCAACCATCGCGTTGCGAGGCGGTGTCTGCCGGCGGTGGCGGGGAAACGTTTTCCCGGCTGAAGAGGGGGGAAAAAAAGAAGCCGGGGTGCGCGACTGCTCGGGTTTGGCGTCCTTTTGCGGCGATTAAAAGTTACCGTGCGGGGAAGCAAGCCAGCGGTGGCCGCCGCCAAGCCAACGGCGGCCAAATTGCGTTCGCCGGCTTCAATTGTTGGGAAACGGGCTGCTGCGCGGGGATGGACCTCATATTAACACACGCGAGAAGGAGCCGAAGCTGTGTCTCTTGCTTTTCTTAGCGCCACAGCAGGGGGTTGCCGGTCGGCGGCGCGGTTCTTTTCGAGCACGTTCCTTAATTATGCGGTATTGCGTACATTTAATAACGATCGCGGCTGCGGCTCGGCTGCCGCCCCGCTGTGCGCGCGCACGGAGACGGAGGGCCGCCGGTCCAGGTGTGCGCCGAGAGAAGAGCGGCCCAAGTAGTAAAAGGGGGCAGCGGGAGCTGCTGCCTTTCTGCCACCACCGCCTGCCGAGCTCTGCAGAATGGCCACAACTTTTGCGCACCGTCGCGAGACGCTCATTTCAGGCGGTTCGCGGTTTGTTGTGTGGCGGCGCGGTTTGTTTATTTAAATGGCAGAAGCACCCGCGGGCTGAGAAAAACTCGATTCCGCCGCCGCTGCCGCCACCTTGCGCTGCTGCAGTAGCTGCTGCACCGCCCCCGCTTGCCTTCCGTGACCGGCGGAGAATCGCTTTCCGTCTGCGCACGAAAGCCGCCGCGGCTCCTCGAGTGTTTTTCGCGCACGCCTCGCCGACCGGCGTCGATTTTGTTTTTCGCCGACCGCTCCGTGCATGCGCACCTTTTTTGTCCTGCGCGGTGGTGGCTGAGGGCCAGCTGGTCCTTGAACCGCGCAAGCCCGCCCCCTAATTGAAGGAGCCACGCTCTGGAAAGAAAGGCGTGGGACAAGAGGCGCGCTGAGGTGATGAAAGCATTCTTCTCGTTATTTTCGAACCTCGAGCTGTCGGCGCAACTCCCGCGCCTATGCAGACGCGCTGAGTGTCTCGTCGTCGGCCGCGACGGCTCGCGCTCTGCCAGTGATAGACGTTGCTACATCCTTGGCATGCGTATCGCGCGAGACCGGCTTGTTTCACTCGCCTCCCGAGCGATGTCTCGAGGTTATAGCTACTATATCGGCGTGACGTGCAAGTATCCGACGTTCACCGAGGATCGTGGAGAAAGGCCACAAATGCTTCTTTTAGTCACTATATAATCGAAACACTAGTAAGACGTAACACGTTTCTTCCCTTTAATACTTTAATCATCGTTTCTGCGAGCCTTCCTTGTTTCGTACATGCGAAATGTACTTCCGCTGCTACATGTCAGTCTGCGTAGTGAGATTCGGTGAATCGTATTTTTCTTTGTCACTTCGGAGATGGCCTTGGTTTGTTACAGGTGTTATAATATCGGTTTGAGGAGCAACTTTAGTGGGGTCAAAGGCTCCTTCACGGTCAACAAGAAACGACTGAGACACACGCCACGCAAGCTCAAAAATTTCCACAACGTGCTGGCATGTACAAGGACTATAGTGAAGGACACAGCGCGCTCACGGTTCGGTGGCGTTCCCACGAAGCCAACGTGACTTCATCGCCGAAAGAACTGTTCGACGTCGGACGGCACGCTCTCGCCGACACCTGTGCGTCTGCTATGCAACGGAAGCGAAAGACACGTTGCTGCGAACTCCCATCTTGCGTTGAAGCCCGACCAGACCAACACAACCGCCTGGCTGCCCTTCCCCGTTCCGTATGCGAATGCCGACGCGGCCTCTTCCAATCTTTTGAGCCACTGCGTGCGAGAAATTGAACACTTTGTGCTTCGATCCTCGTCCAACAGGCACATGTGCTTGCTCTGAGCACGCGCATCCTACTCTCGCAAAAAGTGCCGTTGCAACATCGGCTACATCCTTGCGACGACGCAGCATGCGAGCAGTCTATTTCATCACAACATGTCTAATGCTATCGTCGATGCGGAACACTCACGGCGATGGTAAACTAAGCTTTCTAAACAGGCTGCGTAACTGTTCATGTTGCCTAGCGACGATGATTTCTTGAGCGTTGTTGAATTATTGCCCTTGCAAAACTCAACTCGTTATTCGGTTATACAGCCACTATTGAGAGTTATTACACCGTAGCCTTCCCACCGCGGACCGAAAACCCTAATGCGAGATGTCTCTAAAAGACTGGTTGTGAGCTTCTTTAATAAGGGAGTAACTGCATACTTTCGACGCCTCATTGTCCTGCGTTGAATGAAGGTCATGGATCTCTAAAGCCTAGAAAAAGTACCGGAAAGCCTCCGAGCACCCTAAGTATATTATATATTGTTTTTCTAGTGCTGTAGTTTCCATATCATTGCCTGGGAGGTGACTGGGTAGTGTCGTCATGGCCCAGAAGGCTGTCACTGCGGGAGCAGGTCTGCTATGCTGCTTCATAGAGTCTCACCCCGAGTAGCAGCGTTGGAGCCGACCGAGAGAACAGGAGCGAGCTACAATGCGATTGCATTGCGTGAAACAATAAACTTCAAACAAACAAAACGTCTGGATGTCCTACTCCCGCGTCAGCAAATTCTGTGTCATGACGTAAGGACACAGTTACCTCCGGGGGAAAGGAAATTGAAACGAGCTGTAAAAAAGCTACAATGTTATACTATTTAAGCGGCTCTGAGGCTTGCCAGTATTTTTATCAATGGCTTGGAGGTCCTGGACCTCCATTTAGCTCAAAAAATAAAGAGTCGGAAATATCATGCCACTACTCGATCATTTAAAATGCCGATTGACGCGCACCGCTCCTCTAAGAAGAGTACAGAAATAAAGTTCATTGTAATGGACTTGGTAAGTTAGTCGTTCTGGAGATGTGCACGGGCAGCATTTTGCAGCTCTTGCTTGCAGAAGATATCTCATATGTTATCTCATATCTTATCATATCTTTTACAGACATTTATTACCTGACCGAATACGTTCAAATTTTGCCAATTTGCTGTAGGAACCATGTGCTTTAACATGCTATTTAATTCAAGCTCGAAGGCTTGCTTGGTGTCATGGCCCCTTAAGGTTTGTCAATCTGGAAGTCTTCTCCGAGAACGTTAAATACCTCCCTAACTTTCTGCTGTGATTTTAAAGCGAAACTTTCTTTTGCCTACCCCCCTCCCTCTCCGGGTTTTCTGTCTGTCCGTCGGTTTCTTGCTGAGTAAAGTGGGCCGACCCTGCGAATAGGCCAAACTGTGGCCGGTATTTTGTAGCGATGCCTTTTCCGATTCTATGCTTTTTCAGGCTTATCGCGCTTGGCCAGTGGTCAGAGCGACGGTCTGCCCACATTATCAGCGGGATCGGGCGGCCGTGTGTGGTGGATGATAAGAATAGCATAGAATAAGGCATAAGAGAGAGAGAGAGCAAATGATAAATGAAAGGTAGGGAGGTTAACCAGGATTGAGCCCGGTTGGCTACCCTACACTGGGGAAAGGGAAATGGGGACGGAAAGATTAAAGAAAGAAGAGAAAGTCCACCGGGGATATCGTTCAGTCACTCAGTCCGGATTACAGACGTTCACTCAATCCTGTATCTTTCAAATATCGCAGCAGCGCTTTTGTGGCCTTTTGTAGCTGCGATATACGAGGCCATGGTCCCAAGATCTTGTTCAAGGTGAACGGTTTGCTATCTAACTTGTTGAGAGTTGTGCAGAGATCTTGTCTTTGATTTTCAAATGATGGGCAGTAGCACAGTAGATGGTCGATAGTTTCTTCGACACCGCAGGCATTGCACTCGGCGCTATCAGCCATGCCAATCAAAAACGTATATGCATTCGTGAATGCGACGCCCAAGCGTAAGCGGCACAACATTGTTTCCTCATTACGCGGAAGCCCTGGTAACAGCCGCAGTTGCATAGATGGATCGAGGGAATGCAATCGATGTTGAGTGAAATCAGGCGTGTGCCACTTCTCCAATGTCATACGTTGCGTTAGCTTGCCTAAGTGTTGGGCTGCGTCAGTACGTGATAAAGGTATAGAAACAAGGGTTGCTCCTTCGTGTGCTTTCTTAGCAGCGTCGTCAGCGAGGTCGTTGCCGGAGATACCGCAATGGCCAGGCAGCCACTGAAACACGACGTCGTGCCCTTTAGCAATCATGTGATGGTGAAGTTCTCGTATCTCCGATACGAGTTGTTCACAGGACCCGCGACGAAGAGATGACAGAAGACATTGTAAGGCCGCCTTTGAATCACAGAATATTGCCCACCGATTAGCCGGTTGGTTGCTAATATAATCAACGGCACCTCGGAGGGCAACAAGCTCCGAACCGGTCGATGTTGTCATGTGAGAAATCTTGTATCGGATGCTTAGTGATCGTGATGGTATAACCACTGCCCCGGTGGAGCTGGTCTGGGTGGAAGAGCCATCCGTATATATGTGGACTCGGTCAAAGTAGGAAGTGTGCAAACAATCCAGAGCTGCTTGCTTCAAGGCCAAGGTAGATAGGTCGGTCTTCTTTCTTATTCCTGGAACCGTAAGACGCACTTGAGGTTGTTTTAAACACCACAAAGCTGAGGTTGAACGTGCTGATGGTGTAAACCCCGATGGTAGGGAGGCACGATACTTGCTGATCTCGTTGGAGAAGGATGCCTGTGGTCGTCGTTCTGGCAGAGAGGCAAGAAAGCTTGATTGAATCCGTGAAATATGACGAACATGCGCCCTGAGCGAGTCGGTGCTGATGTAAGTCGTGATCGGATGGTCTTGAGCCATTATAATGGTTCCTGCTGTTGAGGCGCTCCGCGGAAGGCCTAGGCAAACACGTAGTGCCTGTGCTTGCACGCTCTGAAGTTCTCTAAGATTGGACTTGCATATTTTAGCAAGCACGGGAGAACTATAACGTAGAAATCCGATAAAAAGTGCTCGATATAACTGTAGCATGGAGCCTATTGACGATCCCCATGTTTTGCCGGCGATGAACTTGAAGATGTGAACAATAGATGTGAGCCTCTTCTTCAACTGGGCAACCTGAGGGCTCCAAGAGAGGTCCCGGTCAACAATGACACCCAAAAACCGATGATTTTTCTTGTAGCTGATAGGCTGGCCATTGATGTATACTGGATAACCAGACATTGCTTTCCGCGTAAAAGCGACTAACGCACATTTTTCTGTTGAGATGGTAAGGCCTTGTGTCTGAAGATAGTCAGATGCCTGTGTTGCTGCTTGCTGTAGCCTTGCGCGAACCTGCAGGCGAGTGACCGCTGATGTCCAGATGCAGATGTCGTCGGCGTATATTGAAACACTCACTGTTTCCGGGAGGGATTCAGCCAGCCCCAGAAGCGCGAGGTTGAAAAGAACAGGGCTTAGAACACCGCCTTGGGGAACGCCTCGGCATGTGTAGTGGTCGGTAGTCGGACCATCTTCCGTACGCACGAACAAGGACCTTTGTGTCAAGTAGTTTCTGATCCATCGATATACTCGCCCTCCTAGTTCAACTGTGAGAAGTGCGTCGAGAATGGTTTGATGGGAAACATTATCGTAAGCGCCTTTCACGTCAAGAAAGAGTGCGGCTGATAATCGCTTCCGAGATTTTTGTTGTTCTACAGAAGATACCAGATCGATGACACTATCAATCGATGAACGGCCTCGTCGAAATCCCGCCATTGAGTCAGGGTAAATTTTGTTGTGTTCAAGGTACCATTCGAGACGCATGAGGATCATACGTTCCATGAGTTTCCCGACGCAGCTGGCAAGTGCTATCGGCCGATACGACGCCAGTTCGAGCGGTGACTTTCCTGTTTTTAGTAGTGGTACCAGGCGGCTTCGTTTCCATTCCTGTGGGACGACACCATCTCGCCATGAGCTGTTAAAAATGCTGAGGAGTTGTCTTCGTGCTTCTTGACCGAGGTGGCGCAAAGCACTATATGTTATCCCATCGGGCCCTGGTGAAGATGAACTCCTACAGAGCGCCATAGCAGCTTCTAACTCTTCCATAGAGAATGGAGCGTCCATACTTGTATCTCGTGGACCGGGGATGTCACCTGAAGTCATGTCAAAGGCTAAAACTGTGCCGCCGGCGACTTTCGCACAAAATTCCTCCGCAATTTCTACCTCACGGCGGTTTTCATAGAGAGCAAGGGCGTTGAAAGGGTGTCGTTGCTGGGGGCTTGAGCTAAGGCCCCGTAGGGTACGCCACACGCGGGATAATGGCTTGCGGGGGTCCAGTGACTCGCAAAAGCATTTCCATCTTTGATCCGCTAGCTTATCCATTCGCCGCTTTATCTTCTTTTGCATACGCCGAGCTTCTCTGAGGTCATGAATTGACTTCGTGCGCCTGTACCTCCTTTCAGCTCGGCGACGAAGTGCACGAAGCCTTTCCAACTCAATGTCATTCTCTGTACGCTTTGATGAATGTGTGAAGCAACGCGTGCAATCTTGCATTGCGTCAACAATTATTTCTTCTAATTTGCGTGCGATACGTTTCTTGCATGTGTCTTCTACACGAGCTTGAAAGACTGACCAGTCGATTTGGCGAGATACAACCGGTAATGCGGCGTTTAGTCCATCGATTCTCACATAGGTCGGAATGTGATCACTTCCATGGGTTTCAATATCGGTGAACCACTGCACGCTCGAAGTCAGGCAACGTGACACAAAAGTCAAATCGAGGCAGCTGCTGTAGGTTGTTCCTCGCAGAAATGTCGGGCTTCCGTCGTTTAGAAGACATAGGTTGTGGCCTGATGCAAATGATATTAGTGACCTGCCCCTCGAGTTTATCCTGGAGCTTCCCCATATATGGTGGTGGGCGTTGAAATCCCCTGTTATTATCCAAGGACCGGGAGTAGCAGTCATAATATCTTCTAGTCGTTTGCTATTAAACTGACTGGTTGGGGATAGGTAGACGCCAATAAGAGTAAAAGACAGCCTCTTCTTTTTCACAGTAACACAGACGTATTGGTTACCGTCGTGTGGCGCTACGGGTTGGGAAAAATACGTAAGGTCTTTGCGGATGTAAACCAAAACCTTACTACTACGGACACACGTGGTTGAAACAAAAGGTTCATATCCTGATAGTCTTATGGAGGCTGATAAGTTCGGTTCGCAGATAACCAGTATAGGAAAGTGGTTGTCAAACACGAACTGCCGCAACTCCGAAATACGTGACCTCAGGCCTCTCGCATTCCATTGGAATATGGAGGCACTTCTGACATCATCCCGGAACGATCGCTGTTGCTGTCGATGAGCCATGGTTCTGCTGTAGAAGCCCTCAAGCACTGGACTTCTGAAGGCTCTCAAGAACCGGATTGATGGCATCCAGCACTTGCAACGCACTTCGAGCTGTTGGTGTCTGTAGCTTGTCCAGAAGAACACGAATAGCACTCATCAGAGAGCTTATCATGACAACAACTTGTTGATCCTGGTCTGACAATTTATCAGGAACAGATGAGGTATCCTTTGCTGTAGAGCTCTGGTTTCGCTCAGTAGGGGCATGTAGCCGCGGGAGTGCAGGCCAAGCGTCAGCAGCCATGCTGTTCGATGCACCTGTGTCCTTTGAGCTGACTGTGTTTGGCCGGGGCGGAAGAGCGGGTGGTAATGTACGCGGCTGGCGTTCTGCAGAGGCTTTGGAGGTTCTTGATCGACGTCGGCGACGTGATCGTCGTCGCTTAATCGATGCTGCTCCTTCTCGGTGAGACGAGTGGTCTCTAACCATTTTTCTCAATATGGCCATTTCCTTTCGTATCAAAGGGCATTCCTTCGAGGATGCATCATGAGGGCCGCTACAGTTTGTGCACTTCAGCACATTGGCCTCGCACGTGTTAGTGGTGTGTGGCCCAGTGCAGCGAGAACAGACGGTAGTGTTCTTGCACACACTACTGACATGTCCAAACTTCATGCATTTCCAACACTGCAGCGGTTTTGGTATAAACGGGCGAACTGCGTGTCGAAAGTGGCCCACTTTTACATGCGATGGGAGGGATTCGCCCTTAAATACGATCTTAACACACCGTGACGTGCCGAGGCGAAACGCGTTTGCGATGATGGTGTTTTCGGTAGCCGGCTTGATTAAGATCGACAGATCAGAGTCGACAATGGTCTCGTCAACATCGTAAATGACGCCAGTACTGACTTGTTTGCCCAGCGGAATATGAGGGCGGACTTTTATCCCGTCAAGTTCCGTGACATTGCGCAAAGAATCCAACGCAGCTGCGTGTTCTACGTCAATCGCTAGGACGTTCTTGCGGGTGTTCACTCTGACGTCTTTGATTTCGTTCGGAACTAGCGCCTCTAGATGTGAAGACACGGCTTGCCTGTTGAGGCGTCTTAGGTTGTCAGTGGCGAGAACTGGCGCGAACAGGATGGTGAGCTCCTCGGTATTACGCGAAGATCTCACGGTGGACTCACTCGAATTCGATGATGCGCTGAGAAATCTTCGCTTCGCTTTACGACTCCGCACCAGCTCGAAGGTGTCGTCACAAGAATCTTCACTGCTGACATAGTACTGCATCGTGTCGTCGCTGTCAGTGTCGCTCTCGGTGCCGTTGCGCTTCCTGGAGGCAGCCGCCGCGGGCACTGCCGAGTCCGGCGGACGCGCGTGAGAGTCCATCTCCGTCGCAGTTAAGGAGGAAACAGCAGTTCAAGGCAGAGTCCAAGAAATGCACAAAATGAGTAGAGCTGGAAGACTCGGCGTTCTGCCTGAAAGGCACTTCGTCTTCTTCCCTCGAATAAGGCATAAGGCATCGCTACAAAATAGCGGCCTGGGTCGACACTGCAATCAAGGCGCTGACTTGGTGGGCCGATCCTTACATTAGCGCACGGTACTTGTCTTCGCAAGGGTTTTACTGGGGTTATTACGCGAGTTGATCCTGCAGACAATGTGGTCCTGATAATCCCGATAAGGCTATCGCATTACCGTCGTTCAGGCTTATAGCATATGGATCTAGCTTCTCTGCCTCTTCCTCCAGGTTTGGCGTCGGTGTCTCTCCGAATACACGGAGCGGTAGGGTCTCCGACACAGCTGTGGCGGGGAGAGAAAAAAGCGCCGGGAACAGTTATAGGACGAATGACATTTATTAAGGAGAAGGAACATCGCGCAGGATAGACTCGGCGTTATGTCTCCGCGGTCACTGATTTCGCGTGGGACGCGTGGTGAAGGTGACTGATTGATCGCGTGTTTGTCAGAGGTGCTGACGCGGCGAACATGCATCGTTATGTTTAATTGTTTTCTGTACATATACACCTCTTTTCACAATGCTTCCTTCACCAGTCGCAAAACGTCGCATTTGCCTGCAAGTCACCGGCATTCTCGTCGAATACGTAAGGTCATGTGGACTTTTGTTTCCATTTCAGGAGAAGCCCTATAACATACAGAAGACAGAAATAAAATACAACTGCGCTCGTGATGTGTCTTTCACGTAGCATTTAGTTGGCACAATTTAAAAAGAAAAAAACTTCACGTAACGTAGATTCCAACAAGTGTATTCGATCTGCCACAGTTATAATTTAACAAATTTATTTACTATTTCCATTTGGAGCACACCTTTGCACTGTATCGCACGCGTTGATCTCGTTTCTTTATCAAGACACAATGCACGGACTTGTTTACTGTTTTCTTTCTTTATTTTTCCTGTTCTTCTTATCTATTTTTTATGGAGATAATCTACGTTATAATTTCACATAAAGTTCCGCGCTCATGACTCGTCAGAAACCTCTCTAGCCCTCTGATGACGACTTTCAGGAATCACTTCAGGAAGCCCTTCGACGTCGCCCAAGCTTGCAAGTAGCAGCCAGTTAGATTATTTTTGCTTTAGTACCAGCATACCAAAGTTAATAATTTTACTTTTGTTCAAGGAATTCCTTCCTTACGAACAAACTGAACATTTCTCTAAAGGTTATTTCGAGAGTGACCGTTCCGTGTGGTGGTTCGAAACCAAGGACAGATTGACTAATTATGCCGAAGTAACCAAGTGTTACCGCTTAGCTCGACGGACAATGCCGCCTCCCCACCCGGCACTCAGTCGGGAGGAGGCCGTAATCCTAAGGCAAATACAGACCGCGTCACTCCTCGCCCCCGCAATGCTGCACGTGCTTCACCCAGAGCTCTATCCGAGTGGGCTGTGTGGTGTTTGTGCAGCGGGTCCGGCGGAGCAATGGCACATCATGTGGGACTGTGCCAGGTTCCCGACGGCAGCTACCTCCAGGACTTACCCGCCAGAACTTCAAAGTGCACTGCAGTCTACAGACAAGGACTCACAACTATGGGCCGTCCAGTAGGCCCAGGGTGCGCTCCAAAAGCACAAGCCTCGTGGCCCACTACAAACAGGCCCAACGGGGCAAGTGCAAAGTAGAGTATAACCCCGGGTCGACGCTTGGACAGCGTCACGACTCGTTAAATCGTCGTTTGCCGGCACTTTATTAAAGTTATTCCTATCCTATCCATAGATGTTAGCGAAACTTGACGCAAGCGCATCATTCATCCAACCTTTTCATTCGCACTTCGTGCAAGATCCCGCAAATTATGCCTGCATGCTCCCAGTTTTGACGATCGTCCCAGTGACTAAAGATAACGACGATGTGGCTAATGATACCAACTTTACGGGCACCATATATGCCACAAGCAGCACAGCGTGTTCGAAGTCATAAATGGCCTGTTATACAGAAAGTTCGTTTTAGTTTAACAGTCCTTATACTAAATAAGCAGTGACGAAAATTTGAGACTCGTTTCGTTACGCGGGCTTTCAAATTTTTTTCCCCCTAAAATGAAAAGTTTTCCTTACGTGTATACGTGCTGACTTCCTGCTGCCAAATGGACGGCCTTCGCTCGAAATGACCTCGCCGCATTCTTTCCCCTACATGCTCATGTGCGTGTGAGGCGGCTTTATCAAGAGACACGGGAACATGATTAAGGCTGCGCAAGAAGGGATGTCGTTCACGTCTGTTCGAAACAATTCCTATGCCGCGCCTTGCGCATACTAGCGGACAATCGCTGCGTCCATGACGCGCAACGTAAGCTCGCTAAGCAGAGACCTTGTTTTCCTTTATAATATCCGATGTACGGACGCACGCCTTGGTCGGCGCTCACTCGGGCGCGCGCGCTAAAGAAACAAAAACAGAGGCGGTAAACAGCGCGGCGGCGCGTACGCGCGCCGCCGCAAAGTTTATTCACTCCGGCGCGAAGAGGCGCGCGCTGCCTTCACCGCACGGCGGCGGTGGGGCGTGAGCGGCGGCCGCAGATACAAAGTTCGTGGTTTTTACGCAAAACGGATCCGTCGGTCACCGAGCGAGAGGCGGCAGGAAGCGCGCCAGCCCGTTTCCCCAGCGCGGGCCGTCTCCGCAGCGAGCCGCCCAGATGGCTGCTGGGGTCCGGCCGTTTGTTGTTCTGTCGGGAGGCCCGCCTTTATTTTTAAACGGTTCCTAGCGGCGCGTCCACAGGTGGAAGATGGACGAGGGGGGCGGAACGGCGCGGCTGTTTCTCGGCGCGTCGCTCCCCTCCGCCGGCGCGCAACACCTCTCGGCAGGCCGGGCGCTCTCGAACACGATACTCGTCCTCCTCCGATGCGAGCCGCGCCGCCCGCTTGATAGCGCGCCCGTGTTTGCCCCGACAACCTCCTCGGCTGCTTAACCTGCGTACGCCCGGGTGCGGCCCGCTTTGTCGGTCTCCGCTGCCGAAACCGCACCGAGACAAGGGGAAACGTGTGCCGCCATTTGGCTACGACGCCTACCCTTTAATCCGGCGTGCAAGACACCTTAAGAGCGCCAGTACAGATGGAGGGCCGATGTGCCGAATGCCGTCGTGCATTTGGTCGTGTTGTCGAAGCATGCGTGATATGTGCACAGGCTACGCGAGAGACCCACTTGAATCTGTTTATTCGGTAATGTTTCGGCCGCAAACGCATACTTTCTGAACTAATAAGAGACACCATTTCCGCAGCCGAAGCGCTAGTGAATATATAACTCCAACTGAAAAAACGTGTAAGTCTTCGATAGATATTGAAAGTAGTCCATTTCTTCCCTTAGCTCAGGACAAGACCCGGAGAGTGCGAAAGAAATAGGCAAACACATGCGCCGTATGACATGCATTCGCACTAGCGCACGTCCTGTTCGTGTCTTCCTTTCGTGTCCTTCGCGCCTTCCTCGGTGCTGAACGTAAAAAATGTCTCCAAAGTAATGCACGTGCCGACTTTTCAAGAACTACCGTTGCAACAGACAACGGCACTTCTACGGCGTTAAAGGTTCAGCAATGCTCCTTGGCTGTTTTTAAAAATATTTTGAACATTTAGGCGAATAACTTCACCGCCGAAGCTTCCACTCCGTGTCATGAAACCTCGCAAAGGAAAGCCTCAAAAGGATTCTTTTGCTTTATAGCATTTCCTCTGCAGTACTTCGTGCTTACACGTATATCAGTAGTTACTTGTCCAGCTAACTCGTCCAACATTGATACAACAGACAATGAACAAAAGAAAAAACTGCTACAGCCAGACTGTGACGGAGAACATGGTGGGCCGGGCTATCGCCAATGTGAAACATTCTGCTAAAGCCTTCAGAACGTTCAGGAATTGGACCAATTGATAGAAAGGCATAGCTAGAAGAGAGTGTAAATAGGCAGACAAGCCCAAAGAACATTCATACCCGCGGAACAGGCGATGTACTTACAACTGAACGTCTTAGTGTGAAAACGAAGAATGTAAACGGAATACAGCTTCTGCGCGCACACTGTTGCAAGAAATGACCAACAACAGTTTCAAGCAAATCAATATCTGGCGCTAAGTAGCGGAAAAGACGGATGTAACAGTAATCTGCAAGGCTTTTCTTGGTGAGTGTGTGTACGTGAGTGCGCGTGTGTGCGTGTGTGCGCGTGAGTGTGCGGTGTGTGTGCGTGCGCGTGGGTTCATGTGTGTGTGCGCGTATGAGTGCGTCTGCGTGCCTGTGTGTGTGTGTGTGTGTGTGTGTGTGTGTGTGTGTGTGTGTGTGTGTGTGCGTGTGTGTGTGTGTGTGTGCGCGTGTGTGCGTGTGCGCGCGCGCGCGCGTGTGTGTGTGTGTTTGTTTGTTTGTGTGTGAGAGTGCGCGTGTGCGCATGTGCGTTTGCGTGCGTGCGCATGTATGCATGTGTGTGCGGGTGAGTGTCCGTGCGTGCGCATGAGAGGGCGCGTGTGCGTATGCGTGCGTGCGTGAGAGTGCGTGTGGGCGTGAGAGTGAGTGCGTGTGTATGCGTGAGTGCGCGTGTGTGTGCGCGTGCGTGTGTGCGTGTGTGTGGGCGTGCATGAGAGTGCGTGTGTGCATGTTTGTGCGTGTGTGTGTGTGTGCGTACGCGTGTGTGCGTGTGCGAGTGTGCGCGTGTGTGCGCGCACGAAGGGGTGTATCTTTATTCAAGGGCTTCTTTATCACGCCAGTTTTCCTTTCTTTTTTCATCAAAGAATTACATCCACGAGAATTTTTAGATGCACCGAAAGATGTGATGGTGCGCTTCTAAATGAGTTATTGTGTTGTTTGAACGCTCGTTAAAACAGCAGCCAGCCTGCTTCAAGTAAAACGCAAGTAAAACGGTAGAAGATTTTCAGATAAAGTAAAAAAGTTGATGAATGCACATCCGTTCCGTACACTCCGCTGCTAGAATGCTAAATTCATTTGCTTGTAATGTAAAGCATGCCTGGACAGGATTTCCTTTGTATTCGTCGTTGTTTTGCAAATGAATGTTCAGATATTAGTTCAGCGCTTCTTTCTGTCTTCGTGTCGGCGTCTGTTTTGCGAGGTCTTCTACATACTCCTGAAGCCTATCGATAAACCAATATGCACTGGTACTGGAAGTATTTGAGGGAAACTCATTAGCAGGCGTACATATAGACGCTCGCGTCCTACTCATCTTTTCATCAGTACTTCTATATTTTTACTTTTTTCTTAAACAAATGCCGCTATTTCCCTGCGTTTTCTTTTTTTTTCGTTGCCAGCTTGCCAGCATCAACAAGTTTTCTCTCTATGCGGGGTGATCATCTTTAAGTTTTACGGAATTTTTAAACATCGCCTCTGGCAGGTAGCATAATTCGTGTCATTTAACTACATTATTCGAAGAGGCGAACATTTACTAGCATGAAAAATCCAAACGCATATCCAACTAATTTAAGATTACAAATTGTTTGCTAAATAATTACTTTGCGGCACATATTGAAATTTACGAATTGTCGCCGGTGAGTTAGCAAGACGTATCCACTTAAAATGAACTTCCAGGATGAAATCAGTTTCGAGATATTTCCCAAAGTTTGGGACGAAATACATGGTCGTTCCAGTTACTTTTCAGCTTCAATCCATAAAATAGCGTTTTGTTAATGAAGTAAGTGGAACAATTGTGCACTGTTACGGCGAATTTGATGGCGCATATCTCACAACTGCTGTTATTCTGGGAAATCATTCTAATTGGATTCGTTTTGCAACCTCACCGTCTACAATTCGTAAGTTGTAATATGTGCCGTAAAGTAATTATTTAAAAAGTTATTTAGCGAATGTTTGTTAAGTACTTGAAACGTGTTTCGATTTGCCGTGCAAGTAATGTCCGCCCCTCGGAATAATCCAGCTAAACGACTTGAATTATGCTATCTGCAACAGGCGGTCTTCAAATATTCCAAAAAACTTAAACATAAGCACATCCCGCCGCGGTTGCTCAGTGGCTATGATGTTAGGCTGCTGAGCACCAGGTCGCGGGATCGAATCCCGGCCACAGCGGCCGCATTTCGATGGGGGCGAAAACACCCGTGTACTTAGATTCAGGTGCACGTTAAAGAACCCCAGGTGGTCGAAATTTCCGGAGTCCTCCACTACGGCGTGCCTCACAATCAGAAAGTGGTTTTGGCACGCAGAACCCTATAATTTATTATTAAAAAAATAAGCACCCCTTATAACACTTCCGCATATCGGTTACGTTGTGGAAGTGTTAAACGGGGTGCTTATTTTAAATTTTGCGGAATATTTGAAGACCGCCTGTTGCAGATAGCATAATTCAAGTTGTTGTTAGAAGAGCGGTTACGTTGATCGTAATTACTCTTCCAACATAGGGAAATGTCCAGATTTCCCGACAGTGTTTCTATAGCTATACGTCACATGTAACTATTGTTGCAGCACTTCCTGTTTATTCCTGACTTCTATCGTATATTCAATTATCTTATTTTTTTTCGGGATCTGCACGCCTTCTTGTTAGCATCATGCGGTATTTAGCATTAGGGATTGCTTACGCACGATTATAAAAACAATTTTTGTCAAGGCAAATGAGGAGCGTTCCTGCCAAACGTATAGCAGCCTCGGTGACTAGGGTTCTCTTAACGTGGTCAGGATAAACTAAGGTAAGTTACATCTATAGTAATCCGACACCCGCGAAAAAGAAGGGTAGAAAAAGAAGAACGCGCGGGGATGATCATAAATTTCATCGTCTCTACTATTCACCAGCCCATGCCAGGGTCATTCTATCCTCTTTGCTTTTTTCTTTTTCTTCAACAGGATACCAGGACTCCCCCCCCCCCTTCCCCCCACGTCAGGGCAAAGGTAAACAAGCGCGATGCGGGCTTTCCTGTGTGACCACTCTGGCGAAGGCGCACGTGTTACTGCGGAAACTGCGCGTTTCACCTGTTCCTGTAAGGATAAGCCGGGGTCGTAAACATCGCTCATCGGACGTGCCTGCCAGCGGCGCCGCGAAGGGGAAGCGCGCTAATGAATGGCCGTCCAATGTGCGGCTGTTCGGCACCCCTCCCCGTACCATTGGCCGGGATGTTGAGCATCCAGTGCGCGGCGAGGAAAAACCAAAAAGCGTAGCAGCTCTGACCAAAACGATTCGAGCTCCGGAGCGAAATCGTAGGTTTTATAAACACAATGAACAAGCCGAAGTCAGATTGCATAGGCAATCGTAGATGAGTTCTGCCGCATTTTTTTTTTCTTTTATCCGCCATCACTCTTGCCCCGTGCAGGTATAGGTATAACCGGGTGTCCGACTGATTGACCCCCCCTCCCCCTCCCCGCCTTTCGTCGTTGTTTTTTTTTTGTCACTTTGTCTCTTCGAAGTTTTGTTATACCACAATTTATGTTTGACCTGTGTTTCTAACAGATGTGGAGAAAATGCGACGTTCTATAGGAACAGCGTTTGCCGGAAATTTCGAACAGAGTTGTCTCGCGAGAGTTGTCACTGGTTCCGTACCGAGAATACAGTGGAACTTTTGGTGCTCGACAGGTTATCCGCGAGTTGTCTCCCAGTGACATATGGGCCTATTAGGTTGTCTTGTACGTGACACTGTTTACGCCGCCAGACTCCTGTTGGCAAACTTATCTATTTGCAAAAAAAAAAGGCAATTCTTATGCTACTGCTGGCAAAGTAAGTTAACTCTTTTAGACCATATATAGAAAATCGGACAGCTATCTTATTCTCCAAACGTGGGAAATTTCCTTCATTAAATGTCCTTCCCCAATCAATGTGTCAAGTAAAATCCAATCAGTTGACAGTTCTCTTTTCACAGTAATTGTTCAATGGTTCGAAACTTAGCAGTAGTCTCATATGGCGTGCCCACAGCAATCATCGCGTTCTGTGGGTCACTCCTTGCCTTCGTCCGCCCTAGAGGACATAGCTTGGCGTGATAGCCGCCACTGCGCCACCTGTATCGTCCTCAGTTTTTGAAGCTAGTGCTTCTCCACAAAGTCTTCCGCGCGTATGTATACATCTGGGATTAGTCACTGGTTTTAACAGTGGACCCGAAAAGAGGGCGCATCTACGAGGAATCGCCCACTTCGGCATCGCTTAACGTAAACGCTCCCCCCCCCCCTCCCGTAAAGGCGGTGACGATCGCACAAGTCTCACCCGCAGACACCATGGTGGCGAACGCTTTTCCCACGGTCAGGGCAGCTCTGCTTTTGATATCGAGACAACACGCAGATGGAATGCACGTTGATGGTGCGTTGAGAGTTGTTCGGCCTCTCCGCGCTAGCATGCTGAGTCGCCGACTCTTGTTGCAGCAAACACACTGCTGCCCGCCTCTCAGGTTCCAGCCGGCGTTGCGGCGTCTGGACCCCACACGTGAGCCCCCATCGCCGTACGTTTATTCTCTAGTCCGCCGATCCTGTTTACGCAAGCGCGGTTGACATTCGGAACAGCGCGAACATAAACAAACCAAAGCATGTTGTCCAGACGATGCGTTGGGCTTGACAGCCCCCTTTACATGAACTTCGGATTGCCGAAATTGCTATAGAGGCCTCGCCCCAGAGCTCAGCAGTAGATTTTGCTACTCACGCCCTGCTTCCTAAACTCTACAATAGGACTATGGATGCCTTTAGGTGAACTGAATGTTAGTCTAAAGTCGGTTGAAGCCGTAGTGTAGTGAAAAGGGCCCCCAATCACCTGTTGTCAAAACTTGTGTATGGAGATTACAAGGCACTGCCGGTGATGCATTCTGCCGCTATAATTCATAGAACCGTGGAGTTGGAACCAGTACCGTGGGGACCCCTGTTCTCTTTTTCTCTGCGACTTCTTGGGACCCACTGCGAGAGCCCCCTCATCCATGCTCAGTTCGTTAACTCAGTTCGCATTCTCAGTGGTCAGAGCTACGTCAAAATCTCGTGTGCTTTTGCTATACGAGAAAACCGACCGCTACACATTTCAGGTAATACAGATTCTGTGTGAGAGAAAACACGGAGAACGCCGAAGATGGAAATTTAAGACGATGAACAAAACGAGAACAAGGTAAAAGTGGAAGCCAGCGTTTCGACAAGTGGACTTGTCTTTTTCAAGGCGACATATTCTTTAGCGTAATACGTCCTCGTTCCCTACTCTTTCAATTTTTTTTCCACACCGGACATAGCGCAATTGGAATTCGATTACTGAAAACACCACAGAGAGAAATTCATCATTGGTGAGTTCTGAAGGAGACGCCATATCAAACGAAGTAGAACCGTGGATGAAAAAATAAGCAAAGAATCGCGAAGCTTGTGCTTAAAATAAATGTAAAGATATCTGCTAGTATGTATGACTGAACTGCAGTACACACGTGTGCCTCTGCCGTGATGCAAGCACAACGTTTTATGTCACTTTTATGCGCTGTTCTGCGGCAAAAGGCGGTAGGCTAACGTGCTCGTGAAGTGGCGGTAAGACCGCGTGGCCTCACAGCATTCGCCGCATCTGTGATGATCATGTGTTATAGAAACCTATTGACCTCTAAAAACACATAGATGAAAAAGAATAGTAGACTAACTGCAGCGAAGTCTTCGTCATACAGAATTTTCCTCCTCTCCAAGAGTATGGTAGCCAACCGGGCACGTCCTAACTACCTTACTCTCTTAGTTTAGGAGACGACGAAGAAATGGCTCTTGTCTGGAACCCCGTTTTCCACTGCTCTCATCTTACGAGTATTTTTTGCGGGTTTTCGGGAGGCGCCGCTCCCTAGACCTTCAGCGATGGAAGCGGAGTCAGCGAGACAGCAGGTCGAGACAGACGTCACAGCGTCAAGCGCTCCGAGGAAACGCAATCACCTCATGAGCGACAAAGGCAGCGAGGACACCATACTGTACTACTTTGCTTCAGGAGAAGATCTATCGGTTGACGGTGATTACTTGACAGTTGTGAGCCAAAAAAGGAACAGGAGAATCGTCACTGCCTCCTCGTCTTCAACAAGGACGACGGTGATGGCAAAGAACAATGACATGGCTCATACCATCCTCTCCTTGCACGAGACGCCGACCGACTACCTGAATCGACTAAACAGGCAAGCCATATCTGTCACACTAGAGGCTCTTGTTCCGATTGAGATTACGGATGTAAGAATTAACACCCGTAAGAACATTCTCGCGGTCGATGCCAAGCCAAGTACAGAGCAGCGCTGGATATCTTGAGTACAGTCAAAGTGCTATGCAAGATAAATGTTCGCAACATAACACCACAGGACAGTGACACTTCGTCAGGTGTCATTTATGATGTCGATGAGTCAATCAACGACAATGACCTGCCTATTATTTTGGTTAAACCCGCCACAGCAGATGTGATGTTATTGAACCGTCGCCTAGGAGAATAACGTGTGAAGATAACCTTCAAGGAAGGAAGCCCGCCATCCCAAGTGAAAGTTGAATTTTTTCGTCATCCATCGCGACCTTTCGTTCCTAGATCACTTCAGTGCCGTAATTGTTTGAAGATTGACTTATGAGCCACCTACAAACAGTATTTTCGATTTTCTTGATATTCAGCTAGCTTTTCATCTAGGCCAGACTTGTTATAGGATTACAAACCACGTAGCAATTAGCTGATCCTCGAAAAGCTATTTCTCTAAAAATCGCGGCCCAGGATGAATAATGTAAACGTCATCGGATGACAGGCGATCTCTCCCGTATTCATATACATGATTAAGAATTTTGCAAGGATATAAGGTTTAATGTGTGCTGTTATATGTGTGGGGCAAATTCAAGTGCCAGAAAACCCTGCACCTCATACGCTGACCCCTGCTCGCTGTACGACAATTCTTGTACGCTGGCCTGCAAAGTGGTGCCAGTAAGCACACCCTTTGTTTCGTATACGAAAAATAAGTTCCTACTTAAAGTCCGAAGAAATAATGGCGGCTCAAAGGTATCTCTAAAACACACCCACCTCTTAATGGAATAGCGCATTAAATTAAACGGATTTACTTGATTTTCTTTGATTTAGCCATCCAGAAAGCGCCAATGGGCCTGCGCCCATTCTGAGTCGCTCTTTCAGAATGGTTATGTGCCACTTTCACACAAGAGCTCCAGATTCTTGAATGTAGCTAGATACGCGTCGTGCTTCTCTGCGCACACACCTGTCGTCGCCATATTTCCATCGACAAGCATTATTCATCACCAGTGCCCTTGTGACATCACTTCGTATTATGTTCCTTAAAAAATAATCACGCATGAAGTATTTTGTACAGCATGGTATAATGCTAGAATATGTAAAATCTGCCGCAAAAGTTCCGAGGTCATAGCCCTCTCGGCCGGACTGGAGAGCGAGAGAGACAGAGAAACGAAGCGAGAAAAGGATGCATAGAAAGGAAGGGAACTTAACCAGAGGTAGTTCCGGTTGGCTACCCTGCACGGGGGAAGGAGTAGGGGGATAAAAAGATAAAGAGAGCAGAAGAGGGAGATAGAGAGAAAGGGAGACGAACACAAACAAACCGCGTACGCTATAGAGCGGGATGGGGCGGCATTCTTAACGTTTGCCCTGAAAGCCCGTAGACCGCAGGAACCTTAGTAACGCGAGTAAGGCTTTCATCACGGATGTTCTGTCGGAGCACTGACCTAAAGCATTTAGTTCTGCTAGTGGACGATTGCCCAACTGGTCCGACACTCTGCATATCATTTGTCTCTGGGTGTTATATCGCGGGCAGACAAAGATAATGTGTACGAGCGTTTGATCACTCCTGCATGTGTCACACGTGGGGCTGTTGGCCATTCCAATAAGGAAGGCATATGAGTTCGTAAATGCAACGCCTAGCGACAGACGGTATTGCATGGTCTGTTCACGTCGTGGTAACCCAGCTGATAGATGCGTCCATATATACGGAGACAACGAACGCAAACGACACATGGTGAAAACATTCGTGTCCCACAGGGGCAAAGTACATTCACGGGACATCTATCGCAGCCCAGCCGCAGCGTCTGTTCGCGAAATCGGAATCAGGACACGCTGACCACTTTCATGTGCAGATCGGGTGGCTTCGTCGGTGTGGTCATTTCCGCTGATGGTACAATGTCCTGGAAGCCAAGGAAAGATTATTTTGTGTCTCTTGTCATGACTGCGATGATATATCTATCGAATTTATTGGGTCCGTGGCGCATTGGGCTTTGTATGCACTGAAGGGCTGCCTTGGAGTCACTAACGACTGTCCATTGTTGCGGTGATTGCTGATTAAATAATTCAAGTGCAGCACGGAGTGCCGCAAGTTTTGCACCCATCGAGGTGGTAACACATGAAGTCTCCAACCTGATTTCTTCAGATTTTGCCGGGATGACGACTGCGGCAGCAGAGCTGTTGAGTTTTACCCATCTGTGTGGACATGTTGCCGGAATCTGTGCACGTTGTGAAAGTGTTCCAAAGTTGCTTGCTTCAAAGCTTGGAACGGCGCTCCAGCTTTCTTTATGATGCCTGCAATTGTCACTTGCACTTGCGGCCGGTGCAGACACCACAATTGGTCTGATAATCGTGTAGCAGGCGTGAACTGTGATGGCAAGTAGGACTAAAGTCTTTTAACAGTTTTGTCAAATGTTGAATGTGCCCTTTTTGCTGGCAAGCAAGCAAAATGGTGTGAGCGAATCCTAGTCAGGTGTCGAATGCGTGCTCTCAGGACATCTGTAGCAATGCATGCTGCCAAAGGAGCGTCTCTGACAATGGTCATTGTCGCAATCGATGACATAGTTTTTGGGAGACCGAGACAAGTTCTGAGTGCTTGTGCTTGCACACTCTGGAGTTTGCGGATATTTGTAGTACAATTACTTCCTATTACAGCTGTGCCGCAGGAAGCCCGAAAACGGTGCTTTATATAGTTGCAACACTGATGGTATTGTTGCGCTTTAGGACTTCCAGCCGAGAAACGCAAAAAGGTCCACGATGGCGGCTAAATGCTTTGTCATGTACGAAACGTGAAAGCTCCAAGAGAAGTCTCTGTCAGTAATGACGTCAAGAAATAGGTGTTTTCACCTATATCACACATTTTCGTCATTAAGCCGCAAAGCATCGCTCTGCGAGGAAAACCAACGAGTGCACAGTTCTCAGGTGAAAGCTCCAGGCCTTTCCTTCTAAGGCATGTTGACACGGCCGTTGAATCCTTCTGAAGTCGTGCGCGGACTTGTACACGTGTCACTACTGAAGACTATATGCAAATGTCGTCTGCATATACAGAGAGTTGTACGCCTTGCGGTAACCAATCGGCGAGACCAACCAGCACCAGGTTGAACAGGGTAGGGCTGAGTGCTCCGCCTTGCGGTACGCCGCGATTGGTATAGCTAGGCAGTGTTGGCCCGTCTTCAGTCAAAATAAAGACCTTCCATTCAAATAGCTGCGTATCCAGCGAAAGTTGTGTCCACCAATCATAACAGCTTCTAAGACGTCCAGAATTGAATGATGATCTACATAGTCGTAGGCACCTTTACCTTAAAGGGATAAGGCCGCAGTGATTCGTTTCGGGTGTTTCTAGGGTTGTTCATACGTTACAAGGTCGATAACGCTATCTAGTGACGAGTGGCCGCGTCGAAAACGAGCCATTACCTCTGGATAGACGTTGTAAAATTCCAAGTAACTTTCTAACCGTGTAAGCATCATTCTCTCCATTACCTTGCCGACACAGCTGGTCAGTGCTATTGGACGGCAAGATTCCAATTCCAATGGAGATTTGCCAGGCTTGAGGAATGGAACAAGGCGACTGGTTTTCCACGTGGCACGGACCAGGCCACCACGCCACGATGCGTTGTATAGGCCAAGAAGTGCATCTGTGGCCTCTTGACCAAGGTGTGCCAGCTCAGAGAGAGAGAGAGAGAGAGAGAAGAATACAGGAAGGCAGGGATGTTAACCAGTCAATAGTCTGGTTGGCTACCCTACACTGGGGGAAGGGAGAAGGGGAAGAGAAAGAAGGGAGAGAGAAGGTGTAGGTACGCGTACGGACAGCACTTCAGTTAAAGTCGCTCGAGCAAACCAGAAGTTCTGAGAAAACACAAAAGTGCCTTCACTGCCTTCTGAGCCGATGATCGGTCGGGACGGTGCTCTAATATTGTCTGTTCACTCAGAGGACGATCGTCTAGTTTCCTCAATGTGTCGGACAAATACTGTCTTTGGGCTTGAAATTGAGGACAATGGCACAATATGTGGTCAATGTTCTCCTCGCATGCGCAAACATCACATGCAGGACTATCAGCCATTCCAATTAGTGCTGAGTAGGCATTCGTGAAGGCCACTCCAAGCCATAACCGACACAGAAGAGACGCTTCACGCCGGTGCACACCGGCTGGAGGTCTGAGTTGAAGTGATGGGTTTAGTCGGTGCAGTCTTGTGCGTCTTGTATGTACATTATTCCACTCTGCTAAGGAGATCGTGCGTGCCAGAATGCCAAGTTGTCTCGCGGCGTCGGTCCTTGAGAGCGGAATGGGGACGCAGCGGTCTTCTTGGTTTGACGTCCGAGCTGCTTTATCGGCGTCTTCATTACCAATGATACCGCAATGACCTGGTATCCACTGAAAAGAGATATCATGGCCTTTTTCTCCTAAGTGATGGACAAGTTCCGCGATTTCGCACGTGAGCTGATCGTGAGTTCCATGTCGGAGAAATGAATGCACACATTGCAAGGCCGGCCTGGAATCGCAGAAGACTGCCCATTTTCTAGGACTTTCAGTATTTATCACTTCAAGCGCGTCGCGGAGAGCCGCGAGCTCTGCAGCTGTAGACGTAGTGACATGGGAAGTGTTGAACCGCTTGGTTATTCTCATTGCTGGTATAACTACAGCGCCGCCGGAACTGGTTGATGTAGTTGATCCATCAGTGTAGACGTGTGTGCAGTCGCTGTATTTCTCGTACAAGAGAAATAAAGTGAGTTGCTTGAGCGCTGATGATGGCAAGTCCGACTTTTTCTGAAGTCCTGGGACTGTAAGGTTCACTTGAGTACGGCGCATACACCATGGAGGAATAGAAGGCCTTGCCGCAGGTGTGTAACCTGACCTGAACCTGTAACGTGTGGGGCCTATCTACTGGGAGACTTGCTAGGTGGTGGGTAGGGTTCCGGGCGAAGTGTCTTAGGTGCACACGCATTGTTTCAATGCTAATGTGCGTTCTAATAGTGAAATCTTGAGCCACTGCAATAACTTCAGTCGTTGACGCACTCCGCGGTAGACCGAGACATATCTTGAGTGCTTGGGCTTGGATGCTTTGGATTATGTTCAGGTTAGTTCTGCAGGTGTTGGACATGACAGGTAGGCTGTATCGCAGGAATCCAATAAAGAGGACTCTGTACAGTTGCAGCATAGAGTGTATTGGCACTCCCCAGGTCTTTCCTGCAAGGAACTTAAACATATGGCAAATTCCTGTCAGGCGTGCCAGCTCAGAGTATGTAATCCCATCGGGTCCTGGTGACGAAGATCACCTGCAACCAGCGAATGCGGCCTCCAGTTCTTTGATGGAGAAAGGAGCGCCCATACCAGCATCTCGGGAGCCAGGGGGGACAATAGGAAGAGCTGCGGAAGGTGAATTACCCGCGATCCTCACGCAGTAATCTTCGGCTACATCCACTTCTCGGCGTTCTTGATGGAAGGCTAGCGATATAAATGGATGGCGCTTTTCAGGAGCTGTTCGAAGTCCCCGGACTATTCAGACAACTGACAGAGGTTTACGCGGGACGAGAGCCTCCCAAAAAGATTTCCCGGGTTGATTTTACAGTACAGTAAGCTGACGCTGAATTTTCTTTTGAATGCGTCTGGCGTCTTTTAGGTATACCGATTTAGTCCATCTGTACCGTCGCTCCGCTCGCCGGCGTATTGCCCGGAGGTGCTCCGCCTCAAAATCCATGTTTTTCTCCAATGGCCGAATTGAACGCATAGCATCCTGCATGGCTTTGGCGATCTGAATTTCCAGTTAGGACGAAAAGCCTTCGTGGTATGCGTTTTCCATAAGTGCACATGATTTAAACACGGGCCAGTTTATTGTTTAAAATTTGATGAAACCAATTTGGTGAGGCCTTTTCTGTTCAGGTAGGTAGGAATGTGGTCGCTTCCGTGGGTTTCTATATCTGCGAACCAATGGACGCAGCGAGCGAGGCATCGCGAAACAAAAGCTGAGATTAAACAACTACTGTACCTCCGGCCATGCAGAAACGGGGGAAGGCCATCGTTTAGACAGCAAAGTTCATGGTCGCAGGAAAAGAAAACGAGGTTTCTTCCTTTGTAATTTACCTTGATGCTTTCCCAAAGTGAATGATACACGTTAATGTCCCCGACAACAATCCATGGACCAGGAGTCGCATCTATAATGTCACTCATTCTCTGTCTGTCGAAACGACTTGATGGAGAAAGGTAAGCGCGCACTAGAGTATACGTAAGTTGGTGTTTTTTCACGATCAAACAGACATACTGATTTCTGCCACGAGGCCGCACTGGATGAACAACATAAGTCAGTTCACACCGTATCTAGATGATCAGCTTGCTAATGTCATTACAAGTTGATGACACATAAGCTTCATAGCCTGAGAGCCGGACGGGTTTCTGTAGGTTTGGTTCACAGACGGCAATAATGGGGAATTGGTTGGCGAAAAAGTAATGCCGAAAGCAGCAATACGAGATTTCAGTCCACGGGCATTGCATTGCATATTAGACGCTTCTTTGACTTGTTTGAAGAATGGCTGAGGCGGTAGAGCCATTGTGTTTGCTATTCGAGGCTCGCAAGAACCGTATCCAGACCGTCCAGCACTTGCAATGCACCCCGAACAGATGGCGTCTGCATGTCATTTATCAACACGCGAATTACTTTCATTGGAGACTTGATTATTTTGTTTACTTACTTGTCTAGACCTCGCGCGTGATCTGTGCCGTCATTGGTGCGTCGGTAGTCCACCGTCGATCTTTGTTCTGCTGGAGGACTTAATGTCGGAAGTGTAGGCCAGGCATATGCAGTAAGCGTATTCACTACGTCACCAGACACCGTGTTGTCAGTGTGGATGATCGCCTTGGGAGCAACAGCTGCAGGAAGTAGCGTCTTTATTACAATGGTATCAGTATTTCTAGTAGACGAGGGTCGTCTGCGCCGGGCACGACGCCGTCGCACTTTGGCGGAGGCCTCTTTGTGCATTGAGTTGTCTCTCGCCATTTCTTTTAGGACTTTCAGCTCTGTATTGTGTCTCAGGCAGTCTTTCGACGATGCTTCTTGGGGACCAGAGCAATTGCCACACTTGAAATCAGTCGCACGGCAAGCATCAGCGCTGTGCTGCTCAGAGCGTTTTGGGCACACGGTCGAATTTTCGCTTATGCCACTGACATGCCAGATCTTCAATTCAAGGGCATTGAAGCAGTCCTTGAATGAGGCAAGCAACATTAAAGGCCGGCGCCTGCATCGCATGAACATTTATCCAGGAATATGACAGTCATCAACGTACCAAAAGATTCTTGCCCCGCTATTGCCTTTCAAATAACCGGACGCCGTTCTGTCTACTTTAGCCAAATACTGATCACTGAGAATTGGCGCTTTGCATGAGGGAAAACAAATTCTTTTTTTCTGAAGGTAAGGCCTTCAATCCCACCGAATGTATGTTGGCTTCAGGTAAAATGTGAGAAGTTCCAAACAATTACTTGCAGAGGCCTTACGAAGCCATTACGTTCAATGTAATCTGCTACGGAAATTGCCATTATGTCCTTTCAAGACCAGCCTTCCTGTGTCTATTTCTTGTGTCTTAGTCTACCAGAAAGAAAACTGCACCTAATTCGATACTTCCACCTACTATGAATGCGCAGTGCAAGGCAGTCATCTTTTTTGTAACTACCCGCTTAATAGGACGGGGAATGGGCTTCGCTGCTATCCAGACCCGTGCAAGAAACCCACTCAAAAAAGTTGACGAACCCAGGGGTGTTCTCGGCCCGAAAGGAACTGAAAGTAGCGAGAAAGATCAGATTAGGAACACGCTCAAACATCGGTTAAAATCTACGCGCCTGCTTTTTTTTTCCAGTTTTCAAACGCCTGCTACGAGGTCCGCAGTACAGGCGCTATAGCCGTGCTGGAGCCGCTGATTGCAGCTCTTGAACAAGAGCTTACGAAGGAGGAGGTGGCATAAACTTCATTAGTAGAAATGGGTCGACGGTGGAATCGTCCGAGGTTGGCGGCGTCCCTAGTTCAAGATGCCGTGGGTGTCGTTAGTGAATTTTTGTAAATCCGTTGAATACGTGCCTCAGTTTCTCGTGCTAGTAATGTCCGCCGCTTCGAATACTCCAGCTCAAGGAGAAGAATCATGCTATATGCCACAGGGGATGTTTAAAAACTCTGGAAAGCTTAAAAATTATCACGACGCGTAGTGTTATTCGGATTTCTGGAAACCAGTAAGCCCACAGTCACTATTATCCATAGTCATGCACACTTGAAGAAAATATCATGCTTGATTAGGCGCATTTGCATATGCCGATTTCTTAATGAGTTCCTTATTATTTCATATGTTAAAAAAGTCGATATGAGCCTTCACAAAGCTACACTAGAATTGTTCTCAACTACAGAACTGGATTCTCGCCTGTAATGCTTGTAACCTGGGTGTAAGGCGATATGTTGCGGTGCGCTTTCCTCTTATTTCTCCCTTTACCTGCTTCCTCTTCTTTTTGTCGTTTTTCTCTCCCGTATTCAATCAGACGGGCGGGGTGTCCATTTTAGGTGACACTTACCGCTTCTCTTTCTTTCGGTGTGGTGTTTGTAAACGCTTACGTAATTAATAATAATAAAAATAGATGTCGAACGTATCACTGGGCTCTCAGAAAAAAAAGAGAGAATGAAAGAAAAAAAAACTGAAAAGGTGCCCGGAAATTTGCTGAAAACATTTGTCATATGCAATAATTTCTTTGCTGTGAAAATTAAAAGACTAGGCAAAATATGCCTTCATAACTTTGTCACGTTACGCCGGCAAAATATACAAATCAAATAAAAATAAGCGACATTCAGCCAGCCGCCTGTTTCTAACATCAGCGAACGACCCATTCACGACATGGTCACGGCTTTGCGGCAGACCTACCGGCTGGCATACTCATTGTCACGGAGAGGCGCGACAACAACTCGTTGAACTTTGTAACTCGTTCTTTCCTTATCTATATGCAAATTCTTCCTCGCACTTTTATCAGTGCGCGATCCCACAGGCAACCTAAAGTGTATGATGCGAGCTTGTGCTACTACCTTCCACGTCATCCACCGACACCTCCCCCGTTCTCCTCGCGGCTCTTGGCATATCAGTATTCCCTTCGCCATTTCTGCGATAAGGCCAGTGTCACTCGCATGCTCTTGGTTGTGGCGTGCCCCTGTAAAGATTATTGCTTTCCTGTCTTTGAGTATCTGGTTGTCCGTAAAGCAGTACATTTCGCGCATCGGAGGCAACGCCACATTTCTCAGCGTAAATATCAGACGCTGTCGCGCTAAAGCTCGCGTCTTTGGCAAGGAATCATCATTCGCATTCGGTTACAGATACTTCTTAGGCAGCTATATATATATACTGGTAGAGGTGTCCTCTGCCAAAGAGTAGTCCTCCAGAAAGACGCGTATTTGATTTCGCTATGCTCTTTCATCTGGTGAGCGTCGTATCGGCCTCCACTACCATCATGTGGACTGGCATGCTAGACCTGTGGTCAAGCTAAGGTTAACAGGTCTTGATGTTTTAATTATGCAACTCTCGTTTTCTGAACCGTTCTGTCTTTTTTGTTATTTATTTTTTACACTGTTAGGCATCATGCGTTCTTTCAGCTTTCAACGTGTCCATATCCCCGTCGGTACAGGCCGTGCCACAAAGCTGGCTCAGGCATACAACTTCCGTGATTTCTCCGGGTGGTTACTTGGAGATTGTTTATATGTTCCTGCCAACTTCGTAGCAATGGCAAAGCACTAATAGTAGCGATAATAAATTCTAGAGAAAGTAACATTTTCCATTCCTGGAAGCTCTTCCCGACAGCCTCATACTATGGGGCAGACTGCGGTGTCATACGAAATGACCAAGCAGATGCGGCCGCTTGATCTTCCCATGACCAGGGTGTCGGAACGAAATGTTTTTCCTTTTGGTTTTAGTTTCGTTCCACTGAAAAAAATTCCGTTCGGATTCTTCTCCGGAACGAAAAAAAAAATGACCCGTAACTCTTCGTAACAGTTTTGGTTCGCATGCAAAAAATTTCGAAGCAAACTAACGATAAAAACATAGTATTTATTGTTTTCAGTTAGTGAATTATGAATTCTGAGATCATGAAAAGTGCCTTCAGTCAAGGCACTGATCAGGATCTTAGAAGCACATTTCATCGAGTGTACTCACCGAAACGCGAGACAGCTGTTCCGATTAAACGAACATAAACGAAGGTTAATACTTTGGTAACAAAGCGTCGTACTCGTAGAATATAAAATTATAAACTCTTCAGCGCGCAAGCCCTGGGTTATGCTACGATGCTAGCCTGCTAGTACACCGAGCGGCAGGCTTAGTTTAGTGGAGCGACTGACCGGTTATCGCTCGCACTATCCCTGCCTGAGACATGCGCTAATTCTGACGTTGCCTGACGTCGTTTGTTTCGTATTGGCGACTTTCGCCTCGAACCGAAAACTGATCGAAAATATTTCGGTTTCACTCCGAAACAAGATAATAAATAACGTTGTTGTTACGATTTCGTTCTGATAAAAAATAGCGTTTTGTTTCGTTTTTCGTTTTTCGGGTCCTTCCGTTCCGACGCACTGCCCATGACAGTGTCGACCGCGTTGCCATCTCAATGTCAAGAGCGGATGTAACAAGAAAGCTCCGCGTGCCTGTACTGGAGCTTACCCTAGCCTAATGTATTCGGTTGACGTTACAAACCAGGGTCCGAATTCACAAAGCGTTTCGTTCGTAAGTGGTCTTTCTCATTAGCAGGCCGCCTTCACTGCTGATATGCCTGACAATCACAACTGGCCCGCATCTGCTTTTACGACCTGTTCTATCATAAGAACGTGTTCGTGGATACGGGCCCAGGTCTTAAGTGTCCTGAATTCCCACCCGAAGTTCAGCCTTCTACAGGGCTTACCGCGGCGGCACGTAACTCTCATATGCCGTTTCTGGCTTCGATTAGCATCCACCGAATGCCTGCTCCTTCCTCATAGGAATGACCAGAAGTCCGGAATGTGAAGTTTGTGGGCGCAAGAAGACGATTGCGCACCTGCTATGTGATTGTTCTTGTTTCCGAGCACAAAGAACGTTGCTCTGTACCGCGCTCGACGGACTTCAGACCCGAGCCATTTTCTTACGAAAAGCAGAATTCTAAGACCCTGGACGGAGTGGCCTTCGGCCAGACTTGTTTAACGATGATTACTGTGTTCGTTTTGTTTTTTAACCGGTGGGACTGTATGGAAGACCGTAGTCGTTGTCAGTCGCCTTTTTCGTGCTTGTCCCGGCAGTCTTTTCAATGTTTCTCTTCTTTTCTCTGCCTTTTTACCCTTTCCCCTACCCCCAGTGCAGAGTAGCCAACTGGATGGTTACCCTGGTTAACCTCTCTTCATAGGCGAAGAGTTTTCATTTTTCCGGTAGGCCGGGGGGGGGGGGGCGACCAGCTTTCCAAACCCCATATATATATATATATATATATATATATATATATATATATATATATATGTTGCACTTGAAACTTCGTGTGACCTCGAAGAATTGAGCGCTGAAGTGACGGCGTTATACGAGTTTTTACAAGAGCTCATAGTAGGAGCCAGTTCAATTTCACAGCCTGAGTCCTCTCGGTGGTGTAATCTTCCTTCGTGTAATTGTCGCATACTTGGCTATCGCTAATACTGCTTCGCCTTTCCGGTGAAACTGCAGTCTCTCTCTCTCTCTCCTTTTTTTCTTTTTCTTTTTTTCTGAGTCCGACTATAAGCGCTGCTACGCATGACTGCTGTTCATTCTTATTTCGAGTGAATCCATCTTAACCTCGTTTCGATTACCGAGTGAATTATACCGGGTTCCCCAACTATCATGCGCCAAAACTTAAATAAAGAGCAGTTGCATTTCTCGAAGAAAACCTAGTTCATATTGTTTCCAGTACAGTGGAGTAGCCGCCAGTAATTCTTTCTTTACTGAGATTTAGTTCGGTAATTGCAATTATTTATCTAACTTGAGAAGTACTGCCCTAATTTTCAAAGTGTCAATGAGGCATTTGTAGGCACACTAAAGTGACATCTAAGTGTGGTGTTTTTAGCGGCGCACTAATTGCTTGCAATTTTTTCCCACTGGCAAAGAAACCTCACGAAGTATGAAAAATACCACGTGAGTGCGCTCCCACCCGCATGCCCATAAAGCAGCGCCATCAAATAAGCTGATTGAAAGTAACTGCAATGCCTGTCGCAAACCCGAAGAGACAGCGCATCACCTTGATAATGGTACGGAAGGAGCACCAACAGCAGGTTTCGCGGCTTCGCAGCTATTCCTAGCTCTCATTTCTACGTCACACTTATTATCCGTCTCTCAAGGCCGACTGATCACACTGATAACAAAACTCCTTTGATAACGCAGCCGAAGCGTCGCTATAACCACGCACGAAATGAGAAAAGCAATGTAACAGGCAGCTAATGTTTCAACATCCTGGCTTTGCTCGTACCGCATCGAAAGAGTGCGCGCGAAGCTATATTTCGCGCCAGAAACTTGGTCCCGACCAAAGCCAAGCTGAAGTGTCCGTTTTATATTTCGTGAAGGTGTATACGTGCTGCAAAAATAGGTTCGTGTCAAAAAACAAAAGCGAAATAAACAGACCGGGAAGCGACCAATGTGTAGAGAAAAGACAAAATCGATGCGCACAAGAAACTAAATATATCAATTCTATATGAGCCGGATTGGCAATCAGGATGTCTGCACACACAAAAAAATACAAAAGAAACACGCCAGATTTTAGTGTGCCCTCATTAACTATGAATTCCTTAGCTCCGTTGCATAGCAGCCTAGAGGACGTGTTCGAATAGGTCCGAATTTTTGCAGCTACGCAGTACCTGTTATCACATCATTAGCGGCTTTCTTGATGAGTGACGCCAAAATTATATGGCAGACTTCCGTTATCCATGCCTTGAACTGTTCTGACGTCCGTCTCGATCATGTAAGCATGGTCTTTTACATAACCCCAATAAAATAAATTGAGTGAAGATAGGCCAGGTGCCCTAGCCGGTCAAATTATAGGCCCGTGCATTCCAATCTATGGCTCATGAAAAGTCGCATCCAGTCAGTTTCGTGCTCGGCTGCTGCTGTATGCTGGGGCTCCTTCTTGCTGATAAGACAGAAGTGGAAGACGTAACAGTGGGACTTCGCTGAGAAATTCATCAACCAATACTTCAAGGATTTCGTCTGCGTAACGCTGTCCAATTTAGTGTGCGATCAAAGAAGATGGGACCGATTATAGCACCGGTGCAAATTCCGAACCACACATTGAGTGACCACTGGCGCTGGTGGCGATTGCGCTTCATCCAGTGTAGATTGGAGTCCCTCCAATAGTGTGCATTATGCAAATTTCCGTAGGCGTTTCTGCGAAAATTGTCTTCATCCGTGCACATGATGTTGCTCAAAAAGTGCGTTGACTAATGGACTTTTGTGAGGAAACAATTCGAGAAACCTAGACCATTCTACAGGTCCCTATCTCCAAGGAAGAAAAGAAGGAAGGAAAAAGTGGAGAAAGAAAGGCAGGGAGGTTAACCAGTTTAGCTTAACCGGTTTGCTACCTTATCTTCAAAGCATTGGTGCTGGTTAAGGTGGTAAGGGTGAAAGGTCGCCATTTAGAATCCTCCAAACTGATGACTTGGAAATTGGTACCTGGACAGCCACGTCCCGCACGCTATAGTGTTTGAGGCCATAAATGCTAGAACATCCGTGCGTAGTATAGGACTCAAAGATGGAGTCCTCCGCCGCTGTTTCTCGAAGCTGCCGGTTTGTCTCAGCTTTTAATTTCTGATGACAGTCGATGGGTTTGGTCTACCACTACACTTACATGACTGATATATATATTTGTGGCCTTCCTCTTGTTGCGATATGCAGATCCCAAGGCAAGGACCATGTTTATTTTCTGTTCATTAGAGAAAGACATGGCGACTGGGACGAAACAAAACACACCTTTAAACCTTTGCACTGACGTTGTCGATTCGCTTTTGTGGTGACAGGATTTGTGGCAAAAGAAAAAAAAAACATCCGTGCACTTTATCTACGCTAAGACCACAGCTATGATAGCCTGTTTCCAACTAGCACCAAACGTGACGTGTTACTTTCTTCCTTCATTTTGTCTTTCTTCCTTTCATTTTTTTTTCAACCTCTCTATCTCATAGATCTTGCGCGCAAATGCATCTCTCAGTCGACAATCTCGAACCATCACTCTCCCTAATGACACAGTCATCCTTTTCATTGAGCGCAGATCAGGTCACCCCACCTGTCAGGACTGCGGGCGGCAACCAAGCTCGGTACACACGTACTGGGAATGTCCCTAAGCCGTCACCTCATCCCATATTATCACACGTGCCAACATCCGCCCCATCCATGCCTTACACCTGGGTGAACTCGCACCCGAAAACATGCGCCAAAGGCAGCGGCTGCTGCTGGTGCGCTACGTCCGCCACATCCAGGGGACGAAGACACCCGTGGCCACGTATCTTCCGGGGAACGCCAACTCCACCAACAAAGACGGCTCTAACTCGAGTGGTCATCTAGTGGAAGTTTATTTTTGTTTACTTCTACATAATATTGTCGCTACTGCAAGGTTCGGTTCTATGTTCGATACTGCGGGCAGTGCTGTCGTATACATATAGTAATACATATAGTAAAACTGGTATCAAGGAACCAACAACAGGCTCTTCAGAGGTAATGGGATTCAAGTTATTTTAACGGAAGCAAATGTATGTGTCTTGTTAATAATGCGAATATAGTGCAGTGAACAATGAGGCCGCATTATAGTTAAACCAGATAGATACATTGCTTTGAATACTTTTGAAAGATAGAAAGAAAGGAAGGAAGAAAAGAAAAGGTAATAGGGGCACCGAAGCGGAGCATCGTTGCCATTGTTAACAATGGAAGCTGGTTCCCCGCCTGGCTTCGAGCTAAGATAACGTTCCCATAGCAACAAGGTAATCGTAGTGGCATGCTTCAACAATGAACCAGAACAAGAAGTCGCCACCAAAGGCAAACGGGAAGCAGCTACTCCTGTGAACGTTGACGTAGAGGTTCTCCTTCTGTGGCCCCTTATAAGTTATTTTCTTTGAAAAGTGGTGCAACAAGAATAAACAAACGTTCCTCTAAAAGTGCGAAACATTACTCGCTTAGCTGTTAGCTTGAGCACGGTGGAACGGTTGAGATAAAGCGGAAATTCTTGTTTCTAGCCATTTATCCTTCTGCAGTGCGATTTTCATAGCGTACTGTTACCGTCTGAACCACACTCTCACCAATATCACCTTGCATGATAACATAAATAACCGCAGCGGTCACAGTGTTCGCCTTCGAGAAAGCACGCCACCGCCGAATCTGCCTATATACCACCCGATTCCATAATCGCCTAGCCTTGAACCTCGAGGTCCCGTTGTAAGTGCTCTGGGATTACTGTTCCAGTTACAGCCAGGCCAGTTTCTTTTTTTTTTGCTTCTTTCTCTCTCTCCCTTTTCCTCCCTTAGTAGTTTTCTGGCGCAGCCCTAGAAAACTTCTATGAGTGGCGCGAGCGCAAGTGGGCCCAGTCGCCGCTGAGAGGGTTGTTATCTCTGTCGGCCGCCCCCGCGCCCCGTTCGTGATTTGCATAGAGGTCGATGCACGAGCCCGAGGACGCGCCTGTGCAAACGGGAATCCGTCCTTATCCGAGGTGTCCCCCTGATAGCTGCTCTGCGCGACCTACGTGGCGTTGCCGTGCCGTCTGTGACGGACAGCTTGCCAGCTCTGTGCATGCGTTCGACCGGAGGTCACTGCGTGCGCGCTGCGAGAGGTGCGGACGCGCTGAGAATCGCGTGCGCTCAGTTTACCGCCCTGCACCTGCTTGAGTCGTCAGAGTACGCGCTTCCTAAACATAGCATCCTGACGGCTGCCTATTTCATCCTCTATCTGCAAGGCCTCCTCAGAGCTGAACAGTACATGAAACGAAGAAGAAACATATAGCATATGGGACGCGTACTATAGCGGGAACATATGTACTCGTGTGCCAACCTATAATAGCCGGTCTCGTTGTTCCGGAGATATCGTTAAAACATACCCTCTCCCCTCCCTCTTCTCGGTTGCACTTGTTCTGTCTTTTTTCGAAACGCATTTCGTGCACACAGGCAACGCGTTGGTGAAGCGTAATAACTGCTGACGCTTTGTAGGTGAGCCCACCGCCGCCTCTTCTTTGCGAAATAGAATTATGGTGAAATTATGCTAATACGAAATCGAAATACGCGTCTAATGTGTAATGTGAAATTGGTTGAAAGCTATTCAAAGGCATCGTAGCAACTGCCGACGCCCACTCATGTGGGATGCGCGTTCTTTTCTTTTATTGTTGCAGATGTTCTCCGAGGTGACGCCTCGGAGAACCCAAACTGAGGACAAAACCGTTTGTCGCAAAACGCACACTAAACTTTTAATGCAACTAGTATGGAGAGAAACACAAACAATAAACACTCAATGAAACATTCACAACAAGAAATAACATACACTAAAAACTATGAAAGTACCAACAGCATTTGAGTTAGGGACTGACTATCAGTGTGAGCGCACGCAACAGATCGACGCAGAGGGGCGGAGACGAGGCGGCGAAAGAAGTGGCGTTGGTCTCACCACAGTGTCGATGTAGTTGAGCAATGAGCCAGAGAACAGAGCGTGGCAGCTCCGTCTTGAAGATGGAACGCAGGCGGCTTGAAGGCACGGGCAGATGGCGGCGGCTTTCTGGTCGGGCAGCTGGACGCAAACTCGGGCCCGTAGCCCGACTGCTCGCACTCCGCCTTCGGGCGCAGAAGTTCGCCAGCCTCGGGTAGCAGTCAGTGCTCAGGAAGAGTAGCGATGCCTGGGAACGGGTCGACAGGAGGCCCGGGTCGGTTGAAGCCCTGGATGCTCGGGTCCGGAACCCGATGGCTCGTCTTCAAGTCCAGATCAAATGTAAAATCGGTTTAAAGGTATTCAAATGCATCAGAGCAACTGCCGAAGCTCACTCATGTGACCTATATGCTCATCCTTCGAAAAACGAGACGTAAATGAGCGCCGCGCATTTTAATGCCGGAGTTTTCGTTAGGTCCATCTAATTCATCGCGAGATTAGTCAGAACCACAGACGAAGATTATGAACATTACAATGGAACATGATAATTGAGATACTCCAAGGTTATGTTAACGATCAGAAATTGATGCATGTCATTGTTTTTTCACAGGTACCAGAACAACTGTAATACGTATGAAAGCAATGCAGTCGATGCGGTGACACGTAAAAAAAACATTGTGCAAATGCACCTCGGGCTGCTCTTGGAGGTTGACGCACATGCAGTCGACCCCCAGCGGAGCACCCCCCCCCCCCCCTTTCCCGTCGTCCAGGCCACTTCCACGAAAAGAGGAACCTACAATGACACGTCAACCGGCTGACACACGGCGCAGCCTCACATTCCTCCACCGACGTTCGATAGCGCATTATCTTTCTTTTCAATCCAACACCCTAGCCGGAACCACACTCTCGGGAGTTACCTCGCCCACCCGCATTACCCTTTCTCCCCTTTAGAAGAACCGTACCTATATACCTATACTGTGCCGAGGAGAGCATATGCCGCATTGAAAAAGACAAGCTCACTTGTCGAAATAGTGGCTCCTGCTCACACCTCGTTCACGTGTTGCGTATCATCTTGAATTTTCCTTCCCCGCATTCTCCGTGTTTTCCTTGGGGAGCTACAGTTGCTCATTTCTGTTAGCATGATTGACTGCCAATGCATATACAAAACACACAAGGAGGCATGGACAGGACGAGTGCGATTGCGTTCGTCCTGTCCATGTTTTATGGTGTTGTTTACGTTTGCATGCGCAGCTAGTCATTCATGCTAACAGCCTTCTCTTGGTCTCAGGGAACAGAATTTACATAACAATTACAATACTTACCTTACGAAGGACCGTTTCCTCATTGATGCCGACAACCTATTAACGCGGCCACCGTCCTAACGAGACGAAGGCCGCGGCGACGGCAAATCGGCGAAGACAAGTAACAAATTTCGTCTACGTAGCCCCTGATGCCCTAAGATGCCCTTAACCTTAGTGGTCAGACCCGTGACCTAGTGTGTGTTGCATCCGGTATGAAATTAATGGTACTCTCATGTAATTAAGAAGAGAATTTGACTACCATGAAGCAACCATTTTCAACCTTTCCACCAGATCCCCCAGCTAATTCTACCTACCTACAAGACGGAACTTTTTTCGGTCGCCAAAGTCACTCATTTGCATACTGCCGTCATTGAGGAAAAATATGAACGCTTAATTTTAAAGTAGCAAGAAAGTTAAGGCTCCGTACTTTCACTAAGCCTCGCACAGCTGTAAATATTCAAACAGAGACCTGAACTCCTGGGGTCGAAGTAAGAAACGACTAAAAAAAAAGAGCTGTCTGAAATCGGTTTGATTTCAAAATAAATATTAAGCAGAAGATGCACCACTCTGAGATGCTGGACGGCAAGCCTGCGAAGACTTGATTATTATGGCTCTTCTAGAATTGTGCGGGCTGTTGGAAACGAAGTCGTGTTCTAAGGTCAACTCGACAACATGGAAGTATATTTGAGGTGCAGCCTGTTTACCAACAGTCTGCACCAAGGCAATATAGCAGCTGCGGAGAGTGGACACCTAATAGAAGGTTCTTTTTTTGTGCGACTAAGCAATCATCAGTGCTTAACGTCGAGTACAAAGTTTTGCAAGCCTGTCAGTAGCGTTGCGCGCCAGATCTGTGTGGCGCCTTCACCGGGTGAACCGATATGTAGTTGTCGCATCTCTGAACACGGGTTTAAGCATAAAAACTAACTTAATATAAATTCTGGGGTTCTCATTGCGTTCCAAAGCCACGTGGGGGACTCCAGATTAATTTCAACCACTTGGGGTTGTTCATCGTGCAGCTAAATCTAAGTACACGAGCGTTATTTGCATTTCGCGCACACGGAAATGCAGCCGCCCCTGATGGCATTGAACCCACGACCTCGAGCTCAGCAGTGCAATTCCATAGTCACTAAGCTACTTTGGCAGGTAATCCTAAATGTAAGAAGCTGAGGTGAAGGAACCCTGATACTGATAAACTCTGACACTCGGGTCAGAGAAAAAAGTCATTTCTTCTAGAGCAGCAGTAGAGGTGCAATCTGCGTTATGTGACAAGAGAGGAACCAGTCATCCTTAGAACTATAAAGATTACAGTGACCCTTAGCGACCGGACCAAGAAACAGGCGAAATTTTCTTTGCATCTTCATTATTTGAAGATGAGGAGCGCAATCGAGAACTTCCAGTTACGGCGCTCTTCCTGAAACATAACTTGACTGCTACTTGATTTTGGCGTGTCGATTCATGTTGAAGGGATAGTGAAGCAGCGCGATGGGACGGAGGACAGTAAGCATACCGCGCAAGTCCTCTTGTGTATGTTTTCTGCCTTCGTCCCCGTCGTTCTGCTTCGAGATACCTTGAACGTGACTAAAAAAACATAATCGCCACTATTCATTGGCAACTACTGTTTATCTCGCAATAACATGAATGTACAGTCAACGGTAACCTTAAAGAGAGCGAGAGAGCTGCTCCTAGAACACGTTCAAGCGCTGCTCTGGCCCAGTTTGGTTTAGCCTGGTGCACGTCACCAAAGTAACGTTGTAGGCAAGAACAGTGCCTTACCAACATGACTCGCCAACATTTCCGCTTCGGTGATGCCTTGCAATAGCCTTTCAGAGGATCACTGCATATGTTATCGCAACCCACTTAGAATAGAACTTCATTTCACGTGCATACACTCCAGGAAGGAGGCCGAAAGGCACAATGCCTGGCGAGGGCCTTCCTCCCCATGGTAGGCATATTGCACCTGCGGGGTTAGAAAAACGAAAAAGATACATAAGCAGCGTAGCATATGCGTCAACACTTGTTGGTATAACATCAATCTACGGACATTAACAAAAGCTGCAAGCGACTCCCATGTCAGGTATCTGAGGGAGTACAAAAACACCCGACATAGAAGAGACAAAAAAAAAAAACCTCAGGAACTGCACAACAGAGGTTAGTAGGCACTAGCTAAAACATAGGTTAGAAAAACGCGGGTTATAGCAACACAAAATCGGCATAAACAAAAATAACCAGCCTTCTTGACACAGCACATGCACCCACCAAGGGACAAGCTCAATCGTATCATAACTAGTTCTGTATCACCTTTCTCTTGTAGATTTTGTAATTTTTAGTCATAGATAAGACGTTGAAATATATTGCTTTCATTCAAAAAGGCAGCCATCTTGTGTTTAAGGATTGTGAAGCCGTAGTTTGCCCTTGCTTTTGGTGCTTTTGTTGCAATATGTTGAAGGTTATATGGATTTTGAGGAGCCTTTGTGGGTGGAATAAAATGAGGTTCGTTATGAATTGCATGATATGTCTCGAGCGCTAGCCGCAATGTCTCTAACTGAAATATAGATAACATCCTCAAATCATTCCAGTAGTGGCTTGCAATATCTAAGTAACTTAGGTTAGCAATTGCTATTATGGCTTTCTTCTGCAGAAGAAACAAAGAATTTAAATTTTTGAGTGTTGAATCGCCGCATAGCAGCAAACAATGGTGAAGATGAGATTGTATTAGAGTGAAGTACAGTCGTTTTTTAAGCCATGCTGGTAATGAAAGTCTAAATTTATTTAATAGACCCACTGAGCACAAAGCTTTCATTCTTACGTAGTGGTCTACATGGTCGGTCCATTACAAGTTCTCATTAAATATAACTCCAAGGAAGCGTATCGACCGAACACGTTGAATGGTGCTTGTTTTATAAGACATTGCTGGCTCATATTCTAATACTTTATTTTTAGCTTTGAATATTGCGTACTTCGTCTTACCTTTCAATTCTAACTAGTTGGCACGCAGCCACAATGCTCATTTATATAACCAATATTTGCTTTATTTTCTATTGCTTGCAAACTCACGCCATTGAAGAAAACATTGGTACCATCAGCGTATAAGGCTATTTCCGAGTTGGGAGAAATAGTAACGATATCATTAATGTGAATAAGGAATAGAATTGGGCCTAATGGCGTGCCTTGAAGCCTGCCATTACGTATAAGCCTGCAGCTGGAAGATATATCATTAGCGCTTGTGAACTTCACTATGGACGACAGGTAACTTGGAATAAGACTCATAGTGCAGCCTCGTATCCCATAAAACTCTAATTTAGTTAGTAAGACTTCATGACTGACCGACTCAAAAGCTTTTCGAAAGTCTAAAATAATGCCAGTGTGACCATTTTGTTTTCTATGTTGTTGATTATTGTTTTTTTATGTGATGTAAAGCTTTTTCGGTAGATTTTCCTTTTTGGAAACGGTATTGTTCTTCTGCAGTAGCTCCGATCTTGATGAAATATCAAATCAGGAGAGTGTTGATAACTTGTTCAGCGATTTTCGAGAAAATGGGCAAAATATATATGGGGCAATAATTATTATGATCCTTATAATTTCCATTTTTATGGCTCACATAGTCTTGAGACCTTCAGTTTCTCTGGAAACCTGCCTTCTTTGAGCATTTGGTTGCATATGTGTGATAACGGAGGAGCGATAATATCACAGACACTTTTTGCCACCTCGGCTTTGATGTTATGTACTCCAGCGGAATAATTGTTTTTCAGAAGCACTACATACTTTGTGATTTCGACACAAGTTTTCATAGATAAGACATAGGCTCAATGCCATTTGTTTGCGTAGGTTGGTTTTCTCCGACTGATAAAAAAATACTCATCAAAGTTATCCGATAAAGAATGGCCTGTATAAGTAACACCCTTGATCACAACCTCTGTAGGAGTGGTTCGAGGTCGTTTGGTTACTAAACTGCTATACGACTTCCAAATTTGATTCGGAGAATGCTTATTAGCAAACGCGTTTGCGTAGTATTGCTGTTTGGCTGTTTTTAACACAGAATTCAGTTTATTCCTTACAACATTATACAAGTTGAGTATATTGATGTCCTTATGTTTCCAAAAGTCAGCAAAGAGATTATGCTTTTGACTTATTCTTTTGAACGGATCTTTAGTGATCTATGTTTTTTTAGAGTTTTTGTACCTAGTGTGAGGGACAAGAGCAAAGGCGACCTCATAAGCATTTTGAAGTTTGTCTTCGAGAATATCGTAAGAGCGACTGGGCTTCTCTTCATTATAAACATCTCACTAGTCCAGTTCTGAAATAATGCACCGGAAGAGGTTTACTGTTGCATCATTAATTTTGTAGTAAAAACTATGGCATGTACTACCCGAAGACTTTTTTTTTTCGGATGTGCCGCAAGAATGAAGAATGGAAGATGGTCACTAGTGTCACAAGCCATCACATTCGATTGAACATCATTCGGTAAAAAGTCAGTGAAACATAAATCGAGAACAGTTTCTGTGTGCGCAGTTATTCTTGTAGCCAGGTTTATAACATTTGTGCAGCTAAAACTGGGCATTAGATCTCAAATTTCTCGATCAGCATTCTCAGATAATCTAGCTATATTAAGATCCCCTAGCACGACCATCTATTTGAAATATTCTGTCAATGAGTGAAGTACATTGTCAAAGTAAGAGAAAAGGTCGATAAACGATAAGTATAATAACACCCCAAGATTCAACAAGTACCTCTAATCACTGTGAACAATGTAATATGTCTCTAGGAAGACGTACGATATACCCTCATCAGAATACAGAGAGATAGCCCTCCTTTTCTGTTATGTCTGAACGAGGATACTTGAGAGTATTTTTCAAATTGAACAACATCAGATGTAACAGCAAACCATGTTTCGGTGAATGCTGGAACATCAAACTTATGGACTAGAGAGTTGAGGTAGGTGCCAACGTCGTCGCCTTTGTTTCTAAGGCGTGTTGCGTTTAGACGAAAGAAGTGCCCAGGATTCACCAGTGACTGGGCCTCTCGCAGTTATGCAGTTTTTTTATGGGTTTGCCATTTTCAGCAAGAAGATGCTCCCACGACCACCTGAACAAGGTCAGTCGTCTGCTTCATCGCTCATTTTGGGACGACGTGCCTTTGGATGCTCGGACCAGCTCGATTACTCGGAGAGCTCAACGCCGGAAGTCATGGACTCTGACAGCGAGTACACTGCAGCCATGTGCCGCCGTATGAAGAAGTTGCGCCGTATGCCGACTGAGACGACTTCATCGAATCAGAGTAAGCAGGAATCATTCATGGTTTCTTACGTGCCGCTCTCGACGTCACACAGCATGAACTCCCTCAGCAAGGAATTTCTAAGCGAATATTTTGAAAGTGTGGCCCCTGTGTAAATCAGAGATCAGGATACACGCTCGCAAGAATGTCCTGATGATAGATGCGAAAAATTCAGCAATACTGGAAAAGTTAAAAGCCTTTCCACAGTTAAGCGCAATCCCCGTCCACTCCTTTATTACTTATGGGAAGGAGACAACGACTGGTGTGACCTCGAAGTAAAGTATGCGGACCTCAAGAGTCTTTTGAGGTCATCTGTGCACGTTCTTGAGATTCACCACTTGGGGAACTCCCGACGCATCAAGTTAATATTTGCTTCTTCGACATTACCAGCGTCTGTGAAAGTGGGCTGCGTGATACACCACCTACGATCATTCGTTTCGAGGCCTCTTCAGTGCCGGAAGTGTCTAAAGATAGGACACGTGAGCGCTGTTTGTAGAAATGAAGTCACCTGCTCGCGTTGCGGCGGCGAGCATAATACCGCCGACTGTAATGCGTCTTCATTTAACTGTCCCATTTGTACTGGCTCTTACGGAGCGGCTTTGAAGGAATGCCCAAAGTTGCAACAAGAAGCTCGCATTCCTCGAAAATTGACAAGACACCATTCTTCACGTAAAGGGGCTGCTCAATCTGTTCGCCAAAGTGACCAACGCTTCAAGGTCGCTGAGGGCACGAGGCTAATATTTGCCTCCACTGGCTGATACAGACACTGAATGGCCTTTGCTGCCCTCTAGACCCACGGTCATGACAGCGGGCCCTAGTGGTCCTCTGTACCATGAAGCCAAGAATGATAGGACCAATCAAACCGGCGACACAATGGGCAAGCAAGGATATGGACATAATAAGAAAGAAAGCATTCAGAAAATGCCGAAGCACCTGGTAGAGTCAATTAACGCGCATGATTCTCTGTGGTCTCCAGAATCCGGCCGCTAAATGTGCCCTGCAGGTCCCCGCCGTACTCGACCTACTTATCGCAGCTCTTTACATGCTCTAAAGCTTTCGCTTGGCGCCTGTGCTGCTCATGCAGGAAAAGACCACACACCAGCTTCGTCTTAGCGCAGTTGTCTGAAGGTTCATTTGAGCTATTGACTACAGACAAGATATGGAACTCGGCAGTGGCTTCATGGTTGACATCTCTGAATGTTTAATATCAGAATGTTGAACTTGCTTTCACCGTTGTGCATCCCTCATCGTCCCTCCTCACACCTGTATGTTCCGGTTCCCGCTCTGTGCAAGGTAGCAAGGTAGCGCTAGCTCAGGCCGACCTATCTGCCTTCTTTCAAATAAATTATCTCTCTCTCTTGCGTTTCTACAAAACAAAGAAAGTGATTTACTCTGATGACACTGCTACTACTTTGTTAAATTCTTCTCTTCCATGAAACTTTCCGTCTCCCCTTACCCCTTCAGTGCAGGGTAGCAAACTGGATATCTGTCTTCCGGCTAACCGTCCTGCCTTTCTCATCTCTTTTATCTCTCTCCCTCTCTTCTCTTTCAGAGAGCCCTTGGTTTTGTGTAGATCCGTCGCTATCCATGGTGCTAAAAGTTGGTAGTGGCTATCAAAAAAAGAAAAGAAGATCACTGAATTAACACTAGCGGGCTGTCATTAAATGCGCAAAATTGGTTCTCCTCGGTCCTTACGGACGAGCACCTTTGCGTTTTTTTGACATGTGAAGCGATAACCCATTTCCAGTGTCCTTGCTCGTGCCATCCATAAAAGGTGCTTATTTCGCAGGGTAAGGTTATCGTACAAGATGCCATTTGATTTGCTTTCACGCAGTTCCCTAGCCTTCTCCCACCAGTTTTCCTTTGTTTTTCTTGAAACAAAACGCACTATGATGGGAGCCTCCCGCCCATGCTTTGCGGGAAGACGGCGAACGCTGTTTATGTCTTCTTCGACAAGCTAACGAAGGCCGAGAGAAGCACCCAGCTTGATAACGTTGTATAGCAGATTTTCATTTTCTTCTGATTTGAGTCGGTGGATCTCGAGGTTCTGACTTCAACCATACTGCTCTAACTCCTTAATTTTGTCCTGTAAATCTAATACCCCTTCCCAGCTGCTGGAGTCTTCTACTGTTACAAGACGTACCTTAATGTCTACAAGTTCGCGATTTTGCTTGGCGAGATCTTCTAAAACCTCGTCGTGCTTTTCTGACATGTGTTCGACGGATTCTTTCACATCAAGTACTATTTTCCTCAGTTCAGGGAGTGTATTCATTTTTTTAGGCTAACCGCATCAAAAGGCGTTTCTTTTGCATATATGTCATCGTTGACATTAATCCCTGCTCAGAGGATTCAGCCTGTTCGCTAAACGAACGGTTCGCCAACCCCGGGGCGTCTGAAGGGCTTTGTTTGCTTGTCTGAAGGGCTTTGTTTGTTTGCAGGGGACCAACCACTGTGCTGTCTCACCGCTACACATGTGCTACATGTTTAGTCGGCAATGCTGCCATCAGTGTCCTTGCTTTAAAAACTTTTGGCTGTTAGGCCTCAACAGGCTTTGCCAGTATGGTAGATGAATTCGCATGCTGCACAGGTTACAAATGGGTAATTTTCCGGGATAGCAGTATGGCACGAAAGACAGGGGCCAGTGTCACAAAGAGTGTCAGGATAAGGCATCGCTATCACTGAGCAGTTGCAACTGGCAGCAGCAGCAGCAGATATAAGAGAGAAAAGCGGAATAAAAAGCCAAAAATCTACAAGGCAAAAAAAAAGAGCGTCAGGCGCCTTCGAAGACAAGTGTCGCCAAGATGCTACTGCTGCCGCTACCGATTGCAACTGCAACTTCTTGGCCGCATCCCAAAGGTTTTTCATATGTCAGAGCGGCGTTCTGTCTGGAGCGTCCAATATTTCATTTAGCGCTTTCTCTTTTTGGAAGGAGCATGATTATTACACTTCATTACAATATGTTCTATCTTTTTTACAGCGAAGCTGTTAAGGGCTACTTTGCCCACTATCATGTCCATATGTAGAAAAAAAATCCCGAAGATAGTGCAATGCTGGGCCGACCCGTGACCGAGGATACGCAGGCGTTAAGCACTCCTCATGCGTGGTTCGATCTCGAAGTAAGTATGATACCGGTCCGACCCGCGGCGGAAGAGAAGCAGCCGTGAAACACTCCCCATACGTAAGCCGATACCGAAGATAGTGCAATGCTGGGCGGCGAAAGTGAAGCAGGCGTTAAACACTCCCCATACGTAAGCCGATCCCGCAGATAGTGCAATGCCGGGCCGACCCACACTCGAGGTGCAGTTCGCCATTAAGAGTCCCAGACACACAAACACAGTCCTTCTTCGCAGAGTGGAAGGACACCGAGATTTTCATATTGAGCTCAAGAGCATGCCGCATTGCCGGGTATGCCTGTTCAACTCCGAAAACACTAAACGAAATGCAAAGATGCAATAACGCACTTCGGGCTGAATTACTGCACACAGTTAACAGACTACTGAAATATTTTTGGACAGAATAGACATCTGCTGGCATATCTCGACGCGTGAACAGACACACGACGTATTGTGCTGCATGCAGCGCTTCCACATACAAGAAAAGTTTTGTTTCTATCATGGGCGAGCGCAAGCTCTCGGCTATCGACGGCGTATTTTCTAGAAACTCACAGTAGCTATGAAACAATTCAAATGCAATTTTTGCGATGAATTTCTGTCGCCTTGCGACACATCATGTATACCCGACTTACTAAGGAATGTTCGCTTTTGTCCATGCTGATGACTCGAAGAGGAAACTTTAGTTCTGGTGTTCTAACGTTAGCCAAGCTGCTGAAAAAAAAACTGGTATAATATACGATTATGATACCTAGGGTGTTCAGTCACAAGTCCTCTTCCACCACCAGGATCACTCTTGGGTAATAATTACTTCGCTAACAATAGAAGTATATGAAAATATTTTTTAATTTACTGACTTGAGTGCTAGTAGCAAAGCTGTTATGTGTCATAAAACGTACCATTGAGTCGTTTTCAGCGCTCTATGTACTGAGTAATTACTTTCTTTCCGTGTTTTACTCGCAGCGCGCCAAGTACGAAAAGTGCCACGCGATGACACGCCTGCACGTCGTGACACAAGCGTCCCCAAAAGTGCTTCTCTTGTGGAACACATCTCGCCCGTATCTGTGCTTTTCTGGACTTCTCACTGCATTTGTGGGGTCTACCGCCCCCTTCATCGCGGTGATGGATATACAGCCCTCCGAGGACCCTCACGTTGCCTGTTCACTCGCGGACATCGGTTCGAGGACGCGAGGAAATACATCGAGTGATAGCGAGGACACAGAGCTGTACTCCACATCAGGTGATGGCTCCTCGGAAGACAGCTTTCGACTTGTCCAGTACCGCAAGGCCAGACGAAGAATTCTTAACGCATCTTCGACGTCCAGCTCGAACACTGAGAAAACTACGCCTCAACGATGGCCTCACTCCATCCTGTTTGTGCCACAGAACGCTACTGACAACCTACGCGTCTTCAACAGGCAAGCACTCTCCGTATATCCAGAAACCACCGTGCTGAACGAGATCAAGGATGTCAGAATAAACACTAGGGGAAACATCCTGGCAATCGGTGTGGTGAACCCGAGCGCGCTGAACATACAACATGTAACGCAGCTGGGTAACATCAAGGTCCGCTCCACCGTCCAAGCGAATGGTGCCACAATAACAGGAGTCGTCTATGACATTGACAATGAAATGTCTAACGCATGCCTCCCAGTTCTCATAAAACCAGCAAGTGAAAACAACGTCATTGTGCATGTTGGTCGCCTTAGTAACACACGTTGTGTGAGGATAACGTTCAAAGGTGACTGCCTTCCATCATACGTGAAGGTTGGCCGCTTTCGCCACCAGGTTCGACCATTTATTCCAAGACCAATGCAATGCTTCAATTTTCAGAAGATTGGCCATGTGAAGGGTGTTTGCAGAAATTGCGCTGGGTGCCCTCGTTGCGCCGAACCCCACTCAGAAGAAAACTGCAGTGCAGCCACGTTGAAGTGTCCTAGAGTGAACACTGCGCCTCTTCCAAAGACTGTCCCCAGATCATGAAAGAGATCACCATTCTTAAACAAACGGTGAGAGACAACTCTACCCAAAGAAAGGCCGATATGAAAGTGCGGCGAAGACGACGTCACCGTCGAAGGACTTCACAACAGAAAATATCAACTTTTCAAGAAAAGTCAACTCGTCAAGCAGCACCATCAGCGGAAGTTTCGAGTACTCAAACACCGATGTTGGAAGTGAGAAAACTGCCAGATCTCTCTCTACAAAGGAATGGCCGCCACTTCCGCGTACACGACCGGCAGAAGAGCCGCAGAAGAAGCCACTCACAGTAAAGCAAGATGCTGTATCCGAGGAGTCGTGGAAAACAGATGAGCTAGTGATAGCACTTATTAGGCCTTTAATGACTGCCATTCGCGTGTTGCTAAACAACATGACACACCGTCTGCCAGAAGTGCGCTTCAAGTACTGGACGCTCTGAGTCCGGTGCTGGCAACCCTTGAGTAGATCATGGCTCCCCAGCCACTGTTTTTGAGGGATGAGGTCCGACAATCAGCTATTTTTCAGTGGAATGCCCGCGGTCTCAGAGCGCGCATGTCGGATTTCCGTAGCTTCGTGTATGCCAATATGTTTTCTATTATCGTCATTTGCGAGCCGAACTTATCGAACACGATCAGGCTTTCTGATATGAATCGTTTAAGTCGTCCACTGTTGGCGAAAATATTAAGGTTTTAGCGCTTATTCGCCGTGACCTCACTTGCATTCATTCATCAGCCTGTGCCACCTAATGACGATAATCAATATATATATGCCTAACGGTAAGGAAAAAGAATTTTACCTTTACTTTTTTGGGCGCATACCTATCTCTGTCAAGTCGATTTGGTCACAAAAGACTACGAGACATCCTTTCCTCAAATCCCGATCCCTGGGTCATTATTGGAGGTTTCAACGCCCATCATACACTCAGGGGAAGTTCGAAGATAAACGCGAGAGGCAGAGCTCTGCTATCTTTTGCCTTTAGTAATGAACTTTGGCTGCTGAATGATGGAAGTCCTACGTTTCTACGGGGCTCCAAATACAGCACCTGTCTTGACTTGGCTTTTTTCTCACAAAGCCTTGTCAGACGTGCTCGGTGGTTTGCGGACGTAGAGACGCACGGAAGCGACCATATATCCCCACGCACGTCAAGTTCAAAGGATTGTCCCCTTCCAAAATACGAGATACGATCCAAAGAGTGGACTGGTCTAAATTTCAGTCTATGATGGAAGAACACTGCGACGCCAATCTATCTTTCGACTTGGAAGAGGCAATCAAGAGCGCGGTGCAAGAGACCATGCGTACTCTCACATGCTCTTCGAAACTGACGGAATTTGATGTGGAACTAGAACGACTTCGAGTAATACCGAAGATACCGACGTACGAAGACAATGGACAATTTACGGACCGCCATACGCACACAAAAGAAGATCCAGCGCCGGTTAGACAAGCTCGAATCGCAACGTTGGAATGCCTTCTGTGAGTCGCTAGATCCACGCAAGCCTTTATCGCAACTATGGAGAACGGTGTGCGGTCTCCAGATACTGCCCGTACAGCGATTCCCATTCAAGGCTCTTGCCCTCTCTCAAAAGAGATCGGATATTGACGTGGCAGAGGATTTCTCCGCCAGATCATCTGGTCAACTCACAGCTCCCAACATTCCATCGCCTTCGAGTAGTTGTCCGCCACCACGTGATCAACGCATGGATCTACTATTCTCAATCCACGAACTTAAGGCAGCATTAGCTTTGTGTCGCCGTACATCAGCGCAAGGACCTCATGGAATTTCTTACCGAGCTCTGTGTCACCAGAGGGAGCGTGCGAGAGGTGCTCTCCTTGAGCTGTACAATGAATTTTGGAGAGATGGCACGCTACCAACAAGCTAGAAGACAAGTCGCCTTGTTCCACTGCTGAAGCCTGGCAAGTCGCCTTTGGAATCTCGTCATATCGCCGGATCGCTTTGGCAAGCTGTGTGGGCAAAGTAATGGAGAGGATGGTCCTAGGACGCCTGGAGTGGTACTTGGAGTACCACAACACCTACCCGGATGCCACGGCGGGCTTTCGACGCGGTCGATCATCGATCAATAACGTCGTCGTCCTGCTCACCTACATTCAGCATGAGAAATGCCGTAAGAGTCTCTGCGCTTCTTTGTTCCTCGACGTCAAAGGGGCGCATGACAACGTTACGCATGAAGCCATCCTCTCTGCTCACGTAAAGATATGAGTGGGTGGTCGGATGTTTCACTGGATACGGAGCTATCTCTCCATGCGATACTTTTTTGTAAGCACCGACGAAGGCCATACTTCTCTGCATTATAGCTACTTCGGCGTCCCCCAGGGTGGTGTACTTAGCCCTGCGTTAGTTAATGTAACACTAATCGCTCTCTTTTTGAGCACGTGCCAACCACAGTCAGGCTATCAATGTACGCGGGTGACATCTGCATATTGACGTCTGCAGTAACACGCCTACAGTTGCGAGCGAGAATTCAGAGAGCCGCCACCCAAACTGCTATCTACCTCCGTAATCGAGGCCTGAAAATTTCCTCCGAGAAATGCGCACTAGTGCCATTTACGCGCAAACCCGTGACAAACTACAGCGTAATGATAGATGGCCAAATAATACCACGTGTTCGATCGTACAAGTTTCTAGGCGTCATAATCGACAGGGACTTGTCATAGAGCCCTCACGTATCATATGTGAAAAAACGGTTGATACGCATCTGCCATCTGTTCAAGTTTTTCACTGGCAAGACTTGGGGAATGTCGACAAGCGCCATGTTACAACTGTACAGGGTGCTTTTTCTAGGATTTCTGCGATTGCCAGCAATAACCAACACAGGTAAAACTAATCTACGCACAATACAAAGTGTTCAGGCTCAAGCGCTCCGGATCTGTCTCGGCCTGCTTCGGAGTGCATCAACAGTGGCTACGATAGCAATCACTAGATACCACCTTGTCAAGATCCACATTGAAATTGAAGTGCCCAGGACACATATAAGGCTTCTAACCAGGACTCTTCGTCACCACTTAGCCTCTCTACCAGCGGACAGACCTCGCACATTTTTCAGCCAAACGATTACCGCACATGATGAATCATTGCCAACTTGTTTCACTCCGGCTGCGAGACTTTCGATTCCTCCATGGTGCCTCGCTCAGCCAAAAATCAACCTCACAATACCTGGCATTACAAAAAAAAGCTGATCTATCATCACCAGCCGTTAAACAGCTCACACTACTATTTTTGTACTATAACTACCACGAGTCTACGCATATTTACACTGCTGGATCTGTCCTGCCAAACAGCTCCGCGGCGGCAATCGTGATACCAGCGAAAGTCACAACAATCAAATTTAAGACGTCTCACGCAACAAAATCGACGGCAGCAGAGCTCGCAGCGCTCTTTAATGCCATTCATTACATAAGTGATGAACCGCCACACAAGTGGACGATATTCTGCGATTCAAAGGCGGCACTGCAGTCTCTACTGTTACCTTTACGACGCGGACCGCACGAACAGCTATTATTTCACATTGCAGAGAGGTTACATCATATAGGTGATGCAGGACATAAAATAACTTCCCACGGCTTCCCAGTCACTGCGGGATTATCGCCAATGAACGGGCCGATCAAGCTGCCCGTTCAGCCCATATTGAGGAGCAGCATGTACCAATTCGCCTGCTTGCTCGGCAGTGCACCATGTCACAATGGAATGACCCCCTTTTAAGAAATTCTCGACTGTACTCCTTTGATCTGACATTAAGTCTTCGAGCGCCATTACAGCTTCGCCGTGGAGACGCCACGCTTTTGCATCGACTGGAGTTGAGCGTTGCCTTTACCAAAGCCTGTGCGTTCCGCATAGGGATGACCGACACCGCAGCCTGTGACCACTGCGGCCATAAAGAATTGATTGACCATGTTGTGTGCGCCTGCCCGCATTACAGTCCCCAGAGGGAATACCTTCGCCACGAACTTGACCAACTAGATGACCAACCGCTATCTACCCCATCGAAGGGACCTAACGTCACAGAAGGCCGTGTTTCTGCGATCTACCGGCCTTTGTGGACGTCTTTAACTTTAACTGGTGTGTGTGTGCGTGCGTGCGTGTGTGTGTGTGTGTGTGTGTGTGTGTGTGTGTGTGTGTGTGTGTGTGTGTGTGTGTGTGTGTGTGTGTGTGTGTGTGTGTGTGTGTGTGTGTGTGTGTGTGTGTGTGTGTGTGTGTGTGTGTGTGCTTTTTTTATCTTTTTCCTCTCTGTCGTCTTTCTAACCCCTATCTCCCATCCCGAGTGTAGGGTAGCAAACCGGAGACATATCTGGTTAACCTCCCTGCCTTTCCGCTTCATATATATAACTATCTCTCTATCTCTCTCTCTCAAACTGCGCTCCTTGCCTGACTCAGCAACTACCTTCTCATTGCAAAGACTGCGATCGACAGGCAGAACACGCCGATCGCGATCACCTGGAAACCAACACGAACACAAACATTTTACCACTTCCAGTAGGTTGCCGATTCATGCAATGAGCGGTGTTACTCCCTTCAAAGCATTTTTGGGGTTACTCGTGTCGTGGCACGCGAGTGCGCAATCACGAGGTACTTGTTTCGCGCGCTTCGGGTGAAGCGAGAAAAAGATAATTGCGCAATATACAGTGCGCATAAAACGACTGAGCGTTAATAAAAAATGTAAACAAAATTATGGGGTTTTACGTGCCAAAACCCCGATCTGATTATGAGGCACGCTGTAGTGGGAGATTGCAGAAATTTCGACCACCTTGGGTTCTTCAACGTGCATCTAAATCTAAGTACACAGGTACACAGGTGTTTTCGCATTTCGCCTACATCGAAATGCGACCGCTGTGTGACTAAAGGTGACGTTTTAGTATGTAATAAGAGGTCTCTCATCGAAAGTGATGCTCTAATATGAAAAATTCAAAGATGTTTTGTTAGTCTTCTTTAATTAGCCAAGTAATTAGTACACAAATACATATTATGGAGGCTGAAGAGGACTGATTTAACGAACACTGTAGGGTCTGATAATCGTACTTTGTTCGAGTTTTCTTTTACAGCGAAGCTCTGTATGGCTAGGGTTCCGTGTATATTTCTCTCCCGACAACAAATATGTGTGGTCAAAAACTATCATCATCAGCAACAGCTCGCAAGTTCGTCGTCGTCGTCTTTTACAGCTGGCTGCGTTGGCGCTCATCCTGCCAGCGTTCCCATACTGTGCCTCCCTCTGCGAAGGCCCTGACCGTACCAGCCTATGCAAGCTGGTGCGGTGATTTCGGTCTCACATTCTTTGCCTTAATATACCGCGCAATGAAAACACGACTATATATATGTATATATATACATATACATATAACGAATGTATAACATGAATGAACGTGGATGTATAAAAATGAATGTGTGTGCGCACCTTTCGTCGCGATGACCACCGATCAAGGCGATAAATTTGTTCTCACCTTTGTTTAAAACTCTGTGTCACCTCATTATCGTGGGCTACACCGTTTCGATGCTCAACCACCTTCACAGAGTGGAATGGCTCATGATTTTTGTTTTCTTATCTCTTTTTTTTCTTTTTTAGCAGCTGGGTTAACGTTACCCAGGACGCCCTGTATAACCATGACATGCTCACGGATGTTATTCGCTCAGCGGTAGTAACAGCGGATGTGTTGTGTTGCCATCATTACGCCACCTAATCGAAGAAGCGTATTTCTCTTTGAACACGCGTCTCAGTCCCGCAGTGCCTTCCCTCGGTGACTGGAAGTTCCTCCGCAGCCAGCACGGACGAAACTTCGCGCTTTCCGGGCGATAAACAGGGCGTTGTTCCGCCCCGGCGTCGGGGAGTGCGCGGGGAGGGCCCGCGGCGCGGTCTGTGGCCTCCCCGCGAAAGATACGACTAGCAGTTTGCGATGGGCCGCATGAAGTAATTTCCTCCTTGAACAAAAGATGACCGCGCTGTGAATGCACGCCGGGCCTCCTGTTTCTCGGCGCGCGCGTCGTAATCGAATCTGAGGCGCATACTCAAGAACGGACGCCCGGTACGCACATTCACAGCGCGTTGGATAAACATAGTTTCCGCGCGCGCATTCCGGCCGACCAAAGGAGCGTCGATTGAGACCGATATGCTTCGGTAGGCGGATCGCTCTTGTATTGATCGTTGTCCGCGAGACGTCTTCCCTACCGCTTAGGCCCGTGCTCACCTTAGACAGAGGCGTAGAGAGATGGCGAACGAATAAATGCTGTCAAACTTCTGCGTTAAAAGATGTCTGCCGGGCACATGGAGTCGCCTTAGGCAGGAGTCATGGTCCCGCGGTGGAAGAAAGAATAATAATGATCTCACCCATTTTTTTTTACAATTCTTATGCAAAAAAAAAGAGCAAGGCAACAAAATCAAAGAGCGTGTAAGAGATAGCAATACGGCGTGTCGCAGTGAACGGTGAAGCGCACGCGAAGATCTGCTGTAAAGCTTACGTCTTTAATTTCCCCTTGTATTTCATGGCACTGCGTCCAATAGTTTCTTTCGCACCTTACTGACCTACTGGCGCGCACTGGATGCGGTGGGCAACTCAATGAAATGACCACGTCAAGCGTCAAACGCCTAACTTTACATACAGTATATTTCCGCCACTTCCGACGTGTAGCGTTACAACCAGAGAACAACACGCTAGCTACGCGTACGTACCATGAACGCTGCAGCTTTCACATACTACAACGACAAGAATCCCAGCTTCTCTAGGTCGCCTTCTGTCGCACTTACGCGCAACCATAAATGGACACTAAATAACTACACTAAACCTGTTCATGTAGGTAAATTTTTCTTTCATGGCTCTTGACTTACTTGCCAAGAAAAGGTCAGTCACTAGCGAAGAAGAGCAAGGCCAAATATGCCCTCTTTTGAAATTCGCTGCCAAACCTCAGTGCCGGTACGTCAGTGTGGCGTCACTGACTTCAAAACATTTTGGCGCAACTGAACCGCTTTTGTGCAGAAAACGTTCTTCAAGCCCGCTGGGCTGAGCCTTTGGTTCTTCCACAGTGCACTGTAATTGTTCAAGAACAGTTAATTAGTCCCCCTTAAACATTGTTAAAAATCCCTCAAGTCACGAGAAGCTAGTGTAGGAAGTTCAAGGTGGCGTCGTGCAGTCCTTCACGTCTTATTTGGTTCACCAAGCCTCCACTCACGAACGATATATTGCTGATCCTTCTAGTATATCAGAAGGCAAATTGTGGAACACATCTCGCCCGTCTCTGTGCATTTCTGGACTTCGCACTGCACCTGTGGGGTCTACAGCCCCCTCCGTCACGGTGATGGATGTGCAACACCCCGAGGATCCTCTCGGTTCCCGTTCACCCGCGGACATCGGTTCGAGGAAGCGAGGGAATACGTCGAGTGGTAGCGAGGACACAGAGCTGTACTCCGCATCAGGTGACGAGTCCTCGGAAGACAGCTTTCGACTTGTCCAATACCGCAAGGCCAAACGAAGAATTATCAACTCATCTTCGGCGTCCAGCTCGAACACTGTGAAAACAGCGCCTCAACGATGGCCTCACTCCATCTTGTTTGTGCAACAGAACGCTACCGACAACCTGCGCGTCCTCAACAGGCAAGCACTCTCTGTGTATCTCGAAAACACTGTGCCAAACGAGATCAAGGATGTCAGGATAAACACTAGGCGAAACATCCTGGCAATCGATGTGATGAACCCGAGCGCGCTGACCATACTACAACATGTAACGCAGCTGGGAAACATCAAGGTCCGACCCATTATGCCAACGAATGGTGCCACTATAATAGGAGTCATCTATGACATTGACAATGAAATGTCTAACGCATGCCTCCCAGTTCTCATAAAACCAGCAAGTGAACATAACGTCATTGTGCATGTTTCTCGCCTCGGCAACACACGTTGTGTGAGGCTAACGTTCAAAGGCGACTGCCTTCCACCCTTCGTGAAGGTCGGCCACTTTCGCCACCAGGTTCGACCATTTATTCCAAGACCAATGCAATGCTTCAATTGTCAGAAGATTGGCCATGTGAAGGGTGTCTGCAGAAATTCGGCCGTGTGCCCTCGATGTGCCGAACCCCACTCAGAACACAACTGCAGCGCAACCACATTGAAGTGTCCTAACTGTCAGGGTGATCACTGCGCCTCTTCCAAAGACTGTCCCCAGATCAAGAAAGAGATCACCATTCTTAAACCCGCATTTCGATGGGGGCGAAATGCGAAAACACCCGTGTACTTAGATTTAGGTGCACGTTAAAGAACCCCAGGTGGTCGAAATTTCCGGAGTGCTCCACTACGGCGTGCCTCATAATCAGAAAGTGGTTTTGGCACGTAAAACCCCATAATCTATACTAATCTAACCATTCTTAAAAAAATGGTGAGAGACAATTCTACCCACAAAGAGGCCGCTGTGAAAGTACGGCGAAGACGACGTCACCGTCGAAGGTCTTCGCGACGGAAAACGTCAAGCTTCCGGGAAAAGTCAATACGTCAAGCATCATCATCAGCGGAAGTTTCCAGCACTCCGAACACCGATGTTGGAAGCGAGAATACTGCCAGATCTCTCTCCACAAAGGAATGGCCGCCACTTCCGCGTACACGACCGCCAGAAGAGCCGCACAAGAAGCCGCCCCCTGTACAGCAAGGTGCTGTATCCGAGGAGTCGCGGAAAACAGATGAGCAAGTGATAGCACTTATTAGGCCTTTAATAAATGCCATTCGCGTGTTGCTAAGCAACATGCACACACCGTCTGCCAGAAGTGCGCTTCAAGTACTGGACGCTCTGAGTCCGGTGCTGGCAACCCTTGAGTAGATCATGGCTCCACAGCCACGGTCTTTTAGGGAAGAGGTCCGACAAGCAACTATTTTCCAGTGGAATGCGCGCGGACTCAGAGCGCGCCTTTCGGTTTTTCGTCGCTTCGTGTACGCCAATATGTTTCCCATTATCGTCATTTGCGAGCCGAACTTATCGGACACAATCAGGCTTTCTGGATATGAATTATTCATGTCGTCAACTGTTAATAAAAACAGTAAGGTTTTGGTGTGTATTCGCCGTGACCTCACCTACACTCATCAGCCTGTACCACCTAATGACAATAACCAATATATATGCCTAAACGTAAGGAAAAAGAACTTGGCCTTTACTTTTGTGGGCGCATACCTATCTCCGTCAAGTCGATTTGATTACAAAAGACGACAAGACATCCTTTCCTCAACCTCCAATCCCTGGGTCATCATTGGAGATTTCAACGCCCACCATACACTCTGGGGAAGTCCGATGATCAACGGAAGAGGCAGATCTCGAGTATCTTTCGCCTCCAGTAATGAACTTTGGCTGCTGAATGATGGAAGCCCTACCTTCTTACGTGGCTCCACGTACAGCAGCTGTCTTGACTTCGATTTCGTCTCACGAAGCCTTGTCAGACGCGCAGGGTGCTTTGCGGACATAGAGACGCACGGAAGTGACCATATCCCCACGTACATCAAGATCAGAGGATTGTCCCCTTCCAAAATAAGGGATACGATCCAAAGAGTGGACTGGCCTAAATTTCAATCTATTATGGAAGACCACTGCGACACCAATCCATCTTTCGACTTGGAAGAGGCAATCAAGAGCGCGGTGCAAGACACTATGCGTACTCTCACATGCTCTTCGAGACTGAATGACTTTGATGTGGAACTAGAACGACTTCGAGCAATCCGACGACGTGCTGAACGAAGATACCGACGTACGAAGGCAATGGACGATCTACGGACCGCCAGGCGCACGCAAAAGAAGATACAGCGCCGGTTAGACAAGCTCGATTCGCAACGTTGGGCTGCCTTCTGTGAGTCGCTAGATCCACGCAAGCCTTTATCCCAACTATGGAGAACGGTGCGCGGTCTCCGGACAATTCCCGTACAGCAATTCCCATTCAAAGCGCTTGCCCTCTCTCAAAAGAGATCGGAGATTGACGTGGCAGAGGATTTCTGCGCCAGACTATCCGGCCAAATCACAGCTACCAACATTCTATCACTTTCGAGCAGCTGTCCGCCACCACGTGATCACCGGTTGGATCTACCATTCTCAGTCCACGAACTTAAGGCAGCATTAGCTTTGTGTAGCCCCACATCTGCGCCAGGACCTGACGGAATTTCCTACCGAGCTCTGTGTCACCTGGGGGAGCGAGCAAGAGGAGTTCTCCTCGAGGTTTACAATGAATCTTGGAGAAATGGCACGCTACCAACAACCTGGAAGACAAGTCGCCTTGTTCCACTGCTGAAGCCTGGCAAATCGCCGTTGGAGCTCTCATGCTATCGCCCGATCGCTTTGGCGAGCTGTGTGGGCAAAGTAATGGAGAGGATGGTCCTGGGACGTCTGGAGTGGTACCTGGAGTACCACAACACCTACCCAGATGCCATGGCGGGCTTCCGACGATCATCGATCATCGATCGATAACGTCATCGACCTGGTCACCTATATCCAACATGAGAAATGCCGTAAGCGTCTCTGCGCATCCTTATTCCTCGACGTTAAAGGGGCGTATGACAACGTTACGCATGAAGCCGTCCTCTCTGCTCTCGCAGAGGTAGGAGTGGGTGGTCGGATGTTTCAATGGATACGCAGCTATCTATCCATGCGATCCTTCTTTGTAAGCACCGAAGGAGGCCATACTTCTCTACATTACAGCTACCGCGGCGTCCCCCAGGGCGGTGTACTTAGCCCTGTGTTATTTAACCTAACACTAATTGCTCTCCTTGAGCACGTGCCAACCACAGTCCGGCTATCAATGTACGCCGATGACATTTGCATATGGACGTCTGCAGTAACACGCCTGCAGTTGAGAGCGAGAATTCAGAGAGCCGCCACACAAACTGTTATCTACCTCCGTAATCGAGGCCTGGAAATTTCCTCAGAGAAATGCGCACTAGTGCCATTTACGCGCAAACCCATGGCCAATTACAGTGTAATGATAAATGGCCAAATAATACGACGGGTCCGATCGCACAAGTTCCTAGGTGTCATAATCGACAGGGACTTGTCATGGAGCCCGCACGTATCATACGTGAAAAAAAGGTTGACAGGCATCTGTCACCTGCTCAAGTTTTTCGCTGGCAAGACCTGGGGAATGTCGCCCAGTGCCATGTTGCAACTGTACAGGGTGCTTTTTCTAGGATTTGTGCGATACAGCTTGCCAGCAATAAGTAACACAGGTAAAACAAATGTACGCACAATACAAAGTCTTCAGGGTCAAGCGCTCCGGATCTGTCTAGGCCTGCCTCAGAGTGCTTCAACAGTGGCTACGATAGCAATCGCTGGAGACCACCTTGTCAGGACCCACACTGAAATTGAAGTACTCAGGACACATATAAGGCATCTGGCCAGGACTCCCCGTCACCACCTGGCTTCCCTAACAACGGACAGACCACACACATCTTTCAGCCAGACGATAACCGCATATAATGAATCATTGCCAGCTTGTTTCACCCCGGCTGCGAGACCTTCGATTCCTCCATGGTGCCTCGCTCAGCCAAAAATCAACCTCGCAATACCTGGTATCTCGAAAAAAGCTGATCTATCATCGCCAGCCCTTAGACAGCTCACGCTACTACATTTGTACGAGAACTACCGTGATTCTACGCATATTTACACTGATGGATCTGTTCTTCCAAGCAGCTCCGCGGCGGCAATCGTCATACCAGCGAAAGCTACAACAATCAAATTTAAGACGACTCACGCCACAACATCGACGGCAGCAGAGCTTGCAGCGCTCTTTACTGCCCTTCAACACACTGGTGATGAACCACCACACAAATGGACAATATTCGGCGATTCGAAGGCGGCACTGCAGTCTCTACTGTCACCTTTACGACGCGGACCGCACGAACAGCTAATATTCCATATTACAGAAATGTTACAACATACAAGTGATGCTGGCCACGAAATAACCTTTCAGTGGCTTCCAAGTCATTGCGGGATTATCGGCAATGAACGGGCGGATCACGCTGCCCGCTCAGCCCATATTGAGGATCGCCACGTCCCAATTCCTCTTTCTAGAACTGACGCAGCACGGAAGCTCCGCCTACTTGCTCGGCAGTGCAGCGCGTCGCAATGGAATGAGCCACATTTAAGAAACACGCGACTGTACTCACTTGATCCCACACTAATTCTTCGAGCGCCATCACAGCTTCGCCGTAGAGACGCCACGCTTTTATATCGACTTTGGTTGGGCGTTGCCTTTACTAAAGCCTATGCATTCCGCATAGGGATGACCGACAGCCCAACCTGTGACCACTGCGGCCTTGAAGAATCAATTGGCCATATCTTGTGTGCCTGCCCGCAGTACAGTTCCCAGAGGGCATGCCTTCGCCACGAACTTGACCAACTGGATGACCAACCGCTATCCGAACAAATAATTCTACGACATCGAAAGGACCTACCGTCACAGAAGAAGGCCGTGCAAGCGCTATTGCGCTTTTTACGATCTACCGGCCTGTGTGAACGACTTTAACTGGAACGCCTTTTGTGTGTGCGCCTCCATGTATGTGTGCGTGTCTTTTTTTCCCCTTTTTTTAGCGTTTTCCTCTGCCATCTTTCTAACCCCTATCCCCCATCCCCAGTGCAGGGTAGCAAACCGGAGACTCATATCTGGTTAACCTCCCTGCCTTTCCTCTTTATTCTCTCTCTCTCTACCAATCCATCTTAGATTCACATTAACGTGGAGCTTTGTTGTCCTCTTCCCCCCGCTTTGCGGGTGCTGTCTGCTGATGTGTTGCCGATTAAACACAAACTTCGGCAACTGGATATTTGCCACTGGGCATGTGAACGTTCTTGACCATTTCCCTGGAACGGGCATATGCCACTGGATACGTGCCTATGTAGACAAGTAGGACGAGAGGAAAAAAGTAATGAAGTCGGTAACAAAAGCATCTCCGTGTGAAGAAAAAGGTTAGGTAGACAAAGTTAGCCACAGCGTATATTGAACGAGGAGCGATCAGCTACAGAGAAGTGAAGAAGTGAACTGAATACATTTACAAAACGAACAAACATTTCAAGGCCTGCGAGGAGATGGGAGCAAAATATCGCCACGTTCATCTATTCACAGCAGAAAGACGAAGCCGGCCTCCCTGATCCAAGAAAAGAAAGTGTGTGATTAGTTGCCGTTCAGCCTTGTCTGTAGGCTGTAAATAAAAGTGCGCGGGATCCGCCGACTTTTTTGCCCTTTAGCATCCCTTTATATGCAGTACGTGGGTGCCAAACTTTACATATTTGGAGACGCTCGTGACATCGCGGTGTTTCCTCTGCTGTCTATAGGCACATTCGAAAACTAGGCAATTTGAAGACGACGAAGTCCGAGAGCACCCTTATCGCTAACCCAGCTTAAGTTCGCAGCAAAAACACAGACAAACAAAAGAAGACGCATACGAGCGGTGAATGTAACGCTTGTGGATGTGTGCCTGCCCACAAGCTCCTTTCGCATTCAACGAATCAGCGCGAAGTGACCGTAATATCCCCGAAGCTGGTGAGAGACAACAAACGGCCCGAAATCTTGTGTTTCAAGCATTGACCAAGGATTACATGGAATGATGACCACAAAAACACCCTATAAGCTGCTTTTCATGTGCCGCACTAACAGGCCGAGGGTCTATATACCGGATACTTCGGCGAACACATTCAAATTGTTTTTAAATTGCCTTTGGCAGATAGCACAATTCTAGTCCATGACCTGGTCTACTCGAAGAGGCGGACATTACTTGCACAAAAAATTGAAATGCATAATGGACTAATTAAAAAATTACTAATTACGTTTTCTACCTAATTACCTCAGGGCATATATTGCAATTTAAACATTCTACAAGGGGAGTTCGCAAGGCGGATAACCATACCATAAATTCCTGGCTTTTACTTGTATTTAGTTACAGTAATGACTATCTCCTCATGCATTCTGCTACTATATGGTATTTTGATGCCACTTTCCAAATGGTGAGTGACAACACAATGCATTGGTAGCTCAAGAAGACAGTAGATATGCCTGTGCTGCTATTACTGTATACTTTGCTCTCGGGCAACTACGTGCAGAACCTTGCAACGCCTTTTAGAGTGCTCTGTCAGATTATTGAAATATTTTTAAGGAAACTAGGCTTTATTATGAGACCAGGGCAGTCCAATAAAGTGTACAATAATTGTATTTAACGAGTACTAAGACACTGGGCAGACATTTGTAGGTTAACAAAGAAGCTTGAGAAAAAGCTGATCACCCCCCCCACACACACACACACACACACACGTATCTCCCCGTTCTTCCTTCTCCAGGCCATCTCCTTGCCGGCACAGGCGTACTTGGTGGAGTTCGTCGACGCTGCCTTGAACTGTACGATCGAGAGCTTGGACTGAAGGCCTCCACTGACTCAATCATAGATTTTGAATAAAGTATTTATTTCGCTCGCTCTCTTTCGCTCTCTCTCCACCCTTCGTGTTGCGCATTTGCCGCTGCTTTCTCCACTGTTCAAGTGTACCAATTCTCCCAGTTATAAATTCTTCAGAATTAAACAGCTCAAGACTTGGCATCTGGCGATCAAGACTTGGCATTTGGCATATAGCGGGGTATTAGCGACGTATCGGGAGAGCAGTAGCCACTTGTGTCCGGCACATTATGCTCCTTAAGTTAGCAAAACTAAGCTAAGGGGAAATGCTTTATGAGCACTGCAATTTACTTGCGTTCCCTACATTCACCCGGAGAATTGTTTGTGACAAAAACTATAGGGGGAACTCAAGCAACAATGACTACTATGCAAGATAGGATGGAATCTTCTAAGCTACATTTCGTAGCAGTGGTTCACAGCTTTCAGAATTTCCAGCGGTAACATCCTCCTGCATTTCCATGTCTGCAAAGCGAAGTTTACGGGCTGCTTGCTGTCTTGTGATTCATGAGAAGCTCTGGTACACCGGACGCCCATCTTCCTCGCAATGTAAGTGATATAGGCTACATTAGGCCGTTACTGCTGTTGATACTTTACTTCGCGGCCTCTTATCTAAATACATGGGAATGGAGAAATCGTTTTGTTCAGCATTCACTGCTCCAAATTTGATTAGGTTTGTGGCATTTCAAAGAAAAAGTTAAAATCTAGCGACTTGTAGGAAGCAGTTCTTTTTTTTATTTACGCCATCAATGTTTAAAGCGAAGCTTTCCTTGCGTGCCTACTCGGATTTGACGCCGCTGCTGGCTGCTTTGTTGGTACGTATCTCGGCGAATATATTGATGTGTATTTATACGAAAGTGCTGTCTTGCACATTGTTCGGTACCGGGGATAGTGCAAACCGGCACCGCATCTAATGCCAACTAAGGCGGCCCCGGGTGGCAGGTCACGTACGTGAGCGTGGACGATACCTCTAAAACAAACACCGTCGTCGTCATTCCGTCGTCGTCATACTGCCGTCGTCATTCAATCGCCAACATTTCGTTGTGATCATTCCTTCGCTGTCACGCCATCGTCATCGTTCCGCCGTCTTCATTGTATCGTCGTCCCTGCGTTGCACATTCGTCGTCATCACGCTGCCGTCACCACGTCGTCATCATCATTCCGTCGTCTTGACTCCATCGTCGTCATGCTATCGTCATCACGCCGTCGTAATCATGCTGTCGCCATTCCATTGTGATTATGCCACCATTGTCGTGCCATCGTCGTCGTTGCATCGTCATCGAGCATTCATGGTCTTACAGTCGTCGTGATGCCTTCGTGGTCGTTGCGTCGTCGTCATTCCAGTTTCGTCATTCGGTTGTCACCATGCCGTCGTGGTTCGCGCGTCGTCATTATATCGTAGTCATTGCCGCGTCGTCATGCCATCGTCCTCATTGCGTCGTCGTACAGTCATTCTCTTGCATCAGTGGTTATATCGTCGACGCGATGCCGTTGTCTTCGTTCCATCATCGTCATTCCAGCTTCGTCATCCGATTGTCAGCATGCCGTCGCAGTCAAGCAATCGTCGTCGTGCAGTCGCTATCGCATTGTCGTCGTTCTGTCGCCGTCGTGCCATCATCGTCGTACTGTCGTCACCGTTCCAACGTCGTCATTTCTTCGTCATTCCATCGGCGTGCAGTTGTCGTCATGGCCGTTCAATCGTCCTCATTCTGTCGTTGTCATTCAAGTGGCGTAATTGGGTTGGTAATATCGATGAATGATTAATCGATTATTCGTATCCCGCAAAATGATTAATCTTCATCGATGTCCACATTTCTTTTAGTCTACTTAATCGATTAGCACCTGTTCGATTAATCGTTTTCGAGAGTTTGACAGGAGTGGCCCGAAATTTTTGAAATCGTACGGGAATGGCTGCGCACGACTGTGCGGCTGTGGTAGAGCGACTGTCGACTGTTTTTCCGAGACCCGAGTGATGCCGAGCCACCATGCCGCTTTAAGGTGGCTACTTGAAATGCCCTCGCAATTCAAGGAATACTACAGCAACCCAGTCGTTGATCGTCGTGCCACTCCCAGTCCACTAAAGACTTGGCACAGCATGCGCGCCGGTTTGGAACATGTATTTCACACAATCATGTCGGTTCCAACAAATCTGGAGCGTCCGAGCATCGACTCTCGCATGCTGATGGTGTGGCCATTCCAAGAACGCGTCGGTTTCAACCAAACATCGCTGCCATTGACATTCCTTCGCTCTCTGGAAAAAGGTATCTGGTTTACAATTCGAAACTAGCAATTTTTTCACCTGTGCATTGCAATTTCTTGCATATTTCAGTTGGGCTTCACCTGTCACTTCTGCCATTTTTCTGATTTCTTTTTTAACTGTACTGTACAGGGATTCGCTAGTGTCATGTATGTTATTGAATTCTAGATTAGGCGCCGCTTTATAACATAAATTGCTTATGTTTTCAAAGCCACTAGTACCAACTATGTTTAGTCTTTAACAAGTTAAAGATTATCCTTTATCAAACGTTTATGCATTTGCGTTTCAAACTTGGTTCCGCCTCTCAAACAGTAATATAGGGTCCTACAAAAGTAGATAACTTTGTTTCAACGTCTTGAAGAGTGCCCGGCAGAAATTTCGGTTAATCAATTAATCGATGCAAAACCTCCATCAAAAGCGATTAATCGATTAAAGGCTAAGATGATGAATGATTAATTGTCAATCGAATGAAAAATAACCGATGATCCCTCTTCTCAACGTCGTCACACCGTCGCCGCCATGCGTGGTATTCGGACGTTCGAGCGCCGCAACATTAAGTTGGGCTAGCGTTTTTCGGTTAAAATGTGTCCAACTTGGTCGTGTGCTCGATACTTGAAAATATTTGTTAACCAAGGGCATCGTTCTTCGCTTACACCAAAGAAAGGCTTCGCTTAAACCAATTCCACAGAGCGTGGCATCTGCAATTTTTTTTTTACAAAAGTTGTTGAAAATGTCAATACTGAAAAAATAACATAATAATAAGCACCAAGCTTCAGCTCTTTAATTAAGCAATAAGTAACGATATCATAGTTTGAAAACTGCACCCATAAAGAGATTTAGGCGGACAAAATTGATGTATTCTACACCGCTCTCAAATATATCGGAGCTACCTTACGCTGAGGAAGCAACAAGGGAGCCTTCACTGGGGGCGCCCCTCAATAAGGAGGCTTTCACAGTGACATAAGGCAGCCTCACCGCAATGAAGGCTTCCTTGCTGAGGTAAGAAAGGTTTCATTGTTTGGCCCTAAGACTTTTGCAAAACCCTCGTAAGCATTGTAACAATTTCACGTAAGCTGTAAAGTCATTTATAAAATTTGTCCGCTTTAGACTCTCTATAGCAAATACAGGTTACAGAACTGCGATATCTGTTTCTGGTGTAGAGTTACTGATATGTAGACTTTGTGCTGCAATTTTCTTTATATATGCTTACACATATATAAAAAAATGAGGTCATAAATCAAAATTGTGCGTCTACAATCGCTGTAACTTAATTTTCTTTCTGGAACCCAAGAAAGTTTATTCATACTGGTCCAGTGGTTCTCTCATGAGAACGTTTCTACGTTACATGTATTTGAATAGAGAAAGCGGCGCTGGCCCCCAGCTGAAGCTTCCTCTTAAGGAGCTGAGGTGTCGTTAGTGACGTTCATCGTCTGTGAGGCAACAAAGTATAGTGCGATAGCATTATGAAGGTATGTCCGCGGCGGAGCAACTTGCAGGATGACAGTGATGGAGCGGCAAAGAAGGAGAAGCGGAATGCTGTGACGTAGAAGCACGTGACCGGAGAAGCGGCGACAGTTGCTCGTGTGTGCTGCGCCCGTGCTGGATTGAGCGCTCCACCACTCTGCGCTGTATGAAAGTAGTTATACGACAATAGCTGTGGCTCCTACACGTACATGATTTTCCTTTATGAAAGGTAACACGCGAACGCGTGGCCTGTACTCTGCGGAGGCTGCTTAGAGCGCTAGCAAGTGGCAGATGGACGACGCACATCCTCTTGTGGCGTCATCTATTGGTGGCACGTATAATCAGACACGACTAACAATCAAGCGCCTCCTGGACTCTCTCCCACGCCAGACGGATGCGCAAGCGGTGGGGCCTGCAGAGCAGCGTCTGCCGATATAGCTAACCACGCTGGCACGCTAACAACCCTGGTAACCACGCGAACGCGGAGGTACCAACATATGCCCGCTAGTTAGTGAGTACTTCCAGCGCATTTCAGGGCGTAAGCATTCTTTGGCGAGATCCCCAGGCAAATCTGTCCATCACGCGAAAGGTTTAATGCCTTGTATCTGCACGAAAATGCTTAATATGCGAAGTTAAGACATTTAATCGTTATAATAGTGTAAGTGTAGATCATTGGTAGCTTTACAAGCTATGAGGAACAATTGAAACCTGACAGAAAAATAAAATTTATCAGGGAGAATACCCACAGGGATACATAGGGCTCCACTGGAAATGCATGGGGAAGCTTCTGAAATTTGGGGGTGGGTCAACCTGAAATTTGGGGGCGGTTCAACTTGAAATTTAGGGGTGGGCCAACTTAACTTTGGTGGTGGGCCAACATCAAGTGTGGCCGAGGGCCATATAAAATTTGGGTTTGGGCCAACCCAAATTGAGGATTCGACCAACTGAAATTTGGGAGTACGCTCATGCATTCTTAGAGAACTCCAGTGTAGTTTCTGCATACTTTTTGCAGCATGCAGCTCGGGCTCCCCGCTTCCTCGCATAGCGCGAACAAACCTCACCTGATTCGAAGCGGCTTGGGAGAGAGCAATGCACTCAGGTCAAACGTTAGCTGTGGCAACTAGACCTAATTACTACGTTAATAGATTAATTAGACTTAAATATTTGAATACTGACGACATTTGCTTGATTGCGTAATTATTCAATTATGATTATTGAAATATATGATGGATACGTGTGTATAAGTAAATAATTAATTAGTAATTAATATGTCTTAATTAGGTCAGACTAATCTCAAGTGCCCTCAGTTATTCTTGATTAGGCTCCATTGACTTAACCTTAGCTACTCTTGATTAGCATAACTTAACATAAATTATAGTGAGCCTCACAATTAATTGCCCTCAATTAATTATCGTTACGCTTGATTAATTTGATGTGCTGATTTCGATGACAGCATCTTCTGGAGCAATTTTAAAGTACTAAATAAAAGATAAATACACATTTGCAAGTTTACTTTGCGCCTTCATGAACAGCGAATCATAAAAGCAAGCATACTATAGTTCTGTGAGCTTGAGTTTTTTGCTGTCTTTTACAACGCTCCTACCGAACATAGCAACTTCGGCCATTCCAAGTCAAATCCGAAGCCCAAACTCAAAATGGTGTTTGCTGACCTGAGGAAGTCCACCAAGTACAACTCCTTGCAGGAGCATTGTAGTTGAAAGCTATGTATAAAATATTTTTACATGGCAGAGACTGTTTCAAATACTTCAGTTATACTGCAGTGCGGAAGCTATGAAGTCAAGGCTGCGCATTCCTCAGTCAAATGAGTTCTGGTGAACGCATTAAATAACAAATGACAATAAGTCAAATGCCATTAGGTTTGTCCGTGTGGCATCACGCAAATGGCCTTAAAATTTAAGGCATTAGCAAGTTAATGTCATTTTCTGTGCCCGTTTTCTGTGCCTGTTCCGAGGAAAGTAGCCCTAGAATGCTTAAGCATTAATTTACGCTGGGAGTACCTAATAACTACCGGGTGTATGTTGCGACTTCCACGTTTCCATTACACTCGCATACCGGTTTGCTAGCAGCAGACGCTGCGCAGGAGGCCCCGCTCCTTGCGCAACAGTCATGCCCGGGGTGTCCAGCCAATTCCAGCCTGCCTATCGGCCATGCCTGGTAATTCTGGCCGCCAATAGATGACGTCAAAAGCGGACGTACTTCGTCTTGCTGCCACTTGTTGGCGCTTTAAGCAGCCGCCGCAGAGCACCGGCTACGCGCTCGCGCGTTCCCTTTCACAGAGAACCACCCGTATACGCTGTGGCCGTGGGTATACTAAGCATTTCTGTGACGACAGTCTCAGATAGTTGAAAACGGGATTCCATACAAAATTATACTTATTGCTTACCAAGAGGCGTATCACTAGAGTACTATTGTCTCAGTGAAAGCGAATCGCGGCTCTTTCGTAAAAAGTTTGAAGCAGAACGAACCACTTCGTACGTATCAATAGTACTTAAACAAGCTAGCAACTTTCCCTCACCGATCCATCTGAGGAAGCCAAGCGAACAATGAAGATGTGGTAGCACGTCACATCACGCCAAAAACCAAAGGGAAAGCCGCAAGCGACATGAATGTGGTCACCATGTGATATCTGGACTGATATTCACAACGCTTATCGCATGTAAGTGCCGCCCGTGATTGGACAATGCCATGGCGACGATATTTTTACCACGTCCAAACACGCGTCCATGAGGGAACACTCTTACGCAAGAGAAAGTTTGCGAATACGGGGCCAGAATTAAGTGAAAGATCCAGAAGTCAACGAAGAAAGCAGGCTCCTAAATTAAAATGCAGAAACGACCAGGACGATAGCGACCTAAGACTGCCTAAGACAACTGTTGATCCGACCTAACCAGACGATCAACACCAGCTTAGCTGTGATAGTTTTACGATGACAAAACGGGCCGGCATCCTTTGGTGTTATTTAACAGCATAATGAATATCAATCCACTACTGTTCTTCCTTCTATAGAGGTTAATTTGTGGCATATTACCATTCGTTCACGACGGAACAAAAGCACAGGCATGTGCCTCCTGGGCCGCGGTGTCCGGCGCCGCGTGGGCCGGCCTGCAGCCCCGCTGTGGTTATCGTCGCACATGTCTCTGCGCCGCAGAGGAAGAACGACGGCGCTAGGTGTTGGAACGTTCATGAGCGCCATAAATGAGGCGGCGCCAAGTTTTCGTATCAGCGCCAAACTTGTAACTCAGCTCTGGTTCCCACAGGTGCGACCTTACTGACAGGAAAACTTTTGTTGCGGCCGGCTGCGCCTAAACAACAGGTGTCGCTTTTTCTTTACGTCCGATCGTCGCCTCTTCGCTTTTCTCTTCGTACACCGACCATCCAAACGGCCAACATTCTTCTCTTGGCGAGCAAAGGGAGGAACCATGTTCTCAGGTTTTTCTATTTGCATTTAGTGCGCATGAAGCTGCAGAAGAGTGTCGAGCTTTTGAGCCGGTCGCCCAAAGGTGGGGTCGAAAGCAAGAACGAGATGCAAGCCTTTCTCGCATTCATGTGTATTCTTCCTTTCGTTTTCTTTTCTAGACTTCGTGCTGCCCCTCTCCGGCAAGGATATCGGAGTGGTTTTAACGAACGTTACACAGCGCCCTTTTGAAAGTTAATATGCATCATTTTTTTTAGGTGAACTTAACCGCTCTTGAGGGATAGCGGCGGGGTGGTTTGTAAACATAGTGTGTTTTACGGCAAACGGAGTTGCCAACAAACAGGGACGTCGTAAAAAGAAAAAAATATGTAAGTTAATCAAGCCACCTTCTGAAGTGCAGACACTCAGCACTGCATACGAACATGCGAGGAAACAAGTAGCCTATAGGGGCTCTCTTTCTCTTGCTCATCGCGGCTCTCCATATTCTCATTTCTTAGGGCCGGCTTAAAGTACAAAACTACTTTCTCCCTTTTAGTAGCCGCTCCCAACTTCATAGGTTTCGCATGACAGAGTAAATCCTCTTCTGAAAAGTAACGTCCGAGGCCCCCGCCATCTTGGAATCGGCCAAAGACGTCCTTGGACGACGTGCCTCTCCCCACCCACTTTGCATTGCCCTCTCTTCCGCGCCAAGAGACAGAGAAGGGGCTTTGATTAACGCTGGAAACAAAACCGAGTGCCTCAATGAAAGATGAAAAAGTGTCCCGGCATAATGCAAAGGTTGAAGGAGCAAAACAGAAATAACCAAAGGAAATGAATAGTACTTGTGTGAGCGCGCGGGAAAGATGTCAGAAAAGAAGAGGGGGGTTCAGTCTAGGGGTTCGAGGATGAAGGAAGGATGAAAGGAGAGGGGGGTCGATTGCGACAGGAGAACAAGAAGAGATCAAACAAAGAAAGTGTGCCCAAGGTACAGACGGAGCGTACGGCAGCCGCTGCACTGTTGAGGCGGAAGGCGTGGCCGCGCCCGTCTCTGCCAATGGGAGCCCCGAAAGGGTTGCGCGGCGGAGCGGGGCCCGGGCCAGTGCGGGGCCCAGGCTCCACCTCCGCTCCCGATCGATGCACATTCCAGAGATTCAGCGCCGAAGCGCCTTGTTGTTGGATCCGTGGCCGTCATCGTCCAATGCCGCGGCGCCGCCTTCGTCGGAGGCGATGCTCCGCCGCGAAGACGCCTTTCCTGCCGGACGGGGTGCACGCAAGAAGAAACGGAGAGCACAGGGGGCTCGACGGGCCATCCCCCCCCCCATCCCCCTCCCCCTTTTCGGTCGCCGCTGCCGCCGCCGGCGGCAACCTGAGTAGGAGAAACAGGCATCAACACTCGTGCCCTTATCGGCGGCCTTTTGGAAACCTTTTTCTTGGGAGAAAAAGAAGCACTCTCCGGCGAACGGCTGCCGTGGATATTTCACTGAGCCTCGTTACTAACGGCCAGATGGCAGGAATTTGAGGCGGGTGCAATAATTGGGAGCACCGCGCGCGGCTCTGATGATCATTGCTCAACGCACATTTGCTGCCACTGGAGTGCCTCATCAAAGGCCTCTAAGCGGAGCAAACCGCTCGTAGGGCCTCGGTCAGAGGGCTGCGCTAATTTATATAGAACTGTCATTAGCAGCCCGCAGCTCAGGAAAATGGTGCTTCTCTGCAATACCTTCAGAACTTTCGTATGAAGTGAGTTCATTGAAAGCGATCGTTGAAGCGAAAGTTAGGACAGTGCAATGTACGAAGACTGTTCAACTACCTAAAGGTATGGAGCAGTACGTATCAAAACATTAACTATTCGAACGGTAATAGTATTCACCATGTGAATGTTTCTATTCGCGCTTCGATATTTTCAGTGATAACGTAGACTGGTATTCACAAAGAGATGCGTATAAGAAATTCGCACGTATTTAGGTGAGAGAAAGAGTTGAAGAACACGCAGAATCACATATGATTGCAGACGTCCTTACCTCTATGCAATATATGCAATACAATACGGAAATTTCTAGCCCGTTCTAAGACTGCGCCTTCCAATCAAGTGCAGGTCACCGCTTATGCAGATACGCGGCGTGACATGCGCCCAGCACTTCATTCTAGACTTGGCCCGGGCATAGAATACCAGCTACGACCTTGACCAGCGTGAACAACCAGCCAGAACCCTCGGATGTGACCTGCGCGCCGCGCAGTCTCCCACCATGCTACACGCGGAAGCCTTGCTCAGGCGCAACTTCGTTGCCTTCGACTGTCGCGTCGCAGCACATCAACCGGTTGACTTGGCCCACCACTCGGGATTTGCTTGAGTTCTCGCCGAACTCAAGCAAAAGGTTGGCCGAACAATATGTCACAGAAATAAGAAGCGGCTCAGAATGTAAGTAACCCTGCAAGGCTAAAATAGCATGTGTAGTGAAACTTAAGTTATACGGCGTCAGGGCTGTGTCTGCGTAAAAGGTTTAAATGGGACTGCCGTTTCGTCTTTTTTCGGTCCTGGTTCTGGAAAGCTTGCTTCCGCCCGGTCCTTGATTCAACACATTAACTTGAACAGCACGAGAAGCTGCTCATTATGAGAGAAATATGTTCGCTGCTAGGACAAGTGGGTAACACCGTTTCGCTCAAGATAACGAAGCACTTGTTATACGTCCAATAAACCTGCGCAACAGATAAAATTTATCCCGATCACAGTGCTGACCCTTCCATTTTTCTTCTTCATTGTTCAATGATCGCTTACATGCCTCATAGTCCCTTCACGTTCCTGCTTGCCCACAGTTATGGGCGAGAAATATTAAGAGAACCGAGTGGCTCAATTTATTGCTAGGAACACATAAACGAAGTCAACACACAATTAATTGAAGAAAAACATAACGGAAATTATGCTCCTGTTTTAATTGAAATGTAAAAATAATCATAAAATGGAAAATAAAAGTGAAAGAAAATGCCACCGGATGTAGCCGAATCCATAACCCCCGCATGGCGTGTCCAGTTATCTATCAATTCAGCTACGGCGGCTGCTGTCCCCGCGTCCACGTTCTTGGATATTTGCGTATTTGTTGTAAACCTCGCCACGATGACGATGATGATTTACTGGCATCATCATTGAAATGTTGCGGTGACAAATATTCACCTAACCTGCTTGAGCTAATCAGGTATGCTATACATGCTTTTCGGTCTAGTATTTTGCCTACCTCGCCTTAATTTCTTTTCTCTTCATTAAAACTGCCATATCTCCCTTGTACCGTTACTTAAGCCTGTAACGCAACTGGTCCTATCAATCCCTGGGGTTGTTAGGCAGCGCCACCCAGCGCCATGGCGTCAGGTGTGGAACATACTGTTGACGGCAGACGCCACATTGTATGCGAACTTGGAAGCCGTGAACTTGCCCAGTTTCCGCCGGAATGTACGGTTCACTCCGTATATTTTCGGCAGTAAGTTAGATCACGTTACCACGAGACTGCCTGACGGAGAAGGCGAAAGCATTCATTTCGCCACTCTGCCGCTGCGAAATCAACAAAAACCTAGTTACAGCAGATGTGGTAGCACGAACTAATTTATCTGCCGAAAACTATTCACCTTGCGCTCCTCAATTAAGCTTTTTTTTTTCAAGCAGTGACACAATGTCATTTTCGCACGCCTTCAACGGCAGAGTCACGTTTTCGAGGTCACGACTGCCAGTATGGTGCTTGACCGCCCAGAATTAAGGCAGCCACCGCCTGTGCCACCTATAGGGTACAGGAACGACTAATGCGACGCTGACAAGTGGGCACTTGGATTCTCCGCGAACGCTGTTAGAGATTTATTTTTTTCTTTGTTGACGGAATTTCCATTTTCCGTCGGGTGTCAACAATTCCAGCATGCAGTAGAATACGGCAAAAAAAAAAGACCTTCGTGTTTTATACCTAGGGAAATAAATGTAGGCCGAGTTATGATGTATCGCACAGTGGCGGATTAGGACTGATTTCCATCACCTGATTTTCTTTAACGTGCCCACAAAGCACAGTGCACAAATTTTCTTACATACCGCTATCATAGAAATCCTTCCGCTGAGAATTCAAACGGTGACCTCGTACTGCGTCACTGAGCCGGCGGGCATATTTAAGACATCACACGTGCAATTGCAGTTTAGTCGTTTAAAGCATTGTTGCGACAAAAGAACTTTCAGGTTACCTTTACATCCCCACTTGCACAAGTGACACATGGGTAGTGACAGTAAACGGCGATGTCTGTATACTTGGATTATAAACGAGACGAGCACTGCGACTTTCATTACTTTGCCATGTTTGCCAGATAAATTCGTTGGGTAAGCAGGCCGTGGTCTGCTTTATGCCAGTCAAACCGATCTACAGTGAAATGTTTCCCGGCTGCACAATAGCTAGTTCGCTACCATGACAACCATGACATCAGGAACCACGAACTAGCCAAAGGGCCCGAAATAGACGGGCACCAGCGTATATGATATTAGTAGCGAATTCTCCCTTAGTAGCGAGAATTCGTTTGTTACGGGCGCAAAATTATTCCCCAAATTCAACAATAAGTTCTTATGTAAATGGAACGCGTTCGATGTACTCAGTTTTACCATTTATTGACGGCGATAAAGAAAATGCTTATGGAGACGCCCACCTCGACAGCTTGGCAACTTAACGCAGAGCACCGTGCTAAGCCGTTCAGCGCCACAACAAGGCTGAACTCGCCGAAGTAATTTTCGGTCACAAAGCATACTAAAAAAAAAAAGTACAAATACGGCAATGGGTTAAGGCCATTCCAAAAGGAGTACACCAACCTCAATGCGGACTGCCTCCACAGTCACTAGATAGTTCGCTACATAGTGTTTCGTACATCTTTTATAAGAGTTTAAAATAATGCCACAAAAACATATTATACTGCAGGTCTTTACTTTAATTATAATTATTTCTTCGGGTAAAGGAGACCTTTAATTTTAAACGTATAGAATGTGTCGCTTTCTTCGAGTCCGCTTTCTGTTCCTCATGTAATGGAACCTGGCTTCTCACTGGTGTTCCCACTATTTCAATGAAAGGTTTCCCTGTAACACAGGAAGATGGATAAAGGTAGTCACATTTTAAAGTAAATTACGAGTAGATATTTCATTAGAAGTGTCAAAAAATTTATTTCTGGAGCTTTACGTGCCAGAACCGCAATCTGATTATGAGGCAAGTCCTAAGGGGCAACTCCGGATTAATTTTGACCACCTGGATCTTTTAACGTGTACTTATGGTTCATTCTAACTATGGAAAAATGACATCGTTATTCGTGGCTATAAAGCTATGGGATGGTTTACTCAACACCATTACATCTTCATCCTTTCATGCATTTTTATTTATTTTTATTTTTTTAAACGTGCCCTTAAGCTTTTTTACATGTATAAGTAAGTTTATATCGTTCATTATACTACCTTTACCATTTGTACGTATAAACAGTATTCTTTTGCACTATAGGATTATATACTGACAAAAGTATATCATTTGCTCAGTTTTTCCGTGTTGCATTTTACGCGACTGTGTTTGTTTTACCTAGCTTGCCCATCTTTAATACTTCTCTACACTGATATTATTAACCGAGGGGTCCCGTCGCAGTCTTTCACTTTGGGACCGTCATCTCTTTATTATCTTTAACTTTTTCAATATACTTAAAGAATAATAAAACGAAATTGAAACTGAAACCTAAATCTAAGTTCACGGGTGTGTTTTCGCATGCAGACCCCACGCAAATGCGGCCTACGCGTCCGCTATCGAACCCGCAATCTCGCGCTTAGCTGCGCAATGCCACAGTCGCTGGGCCAACGCGGCGGGTATTAGAATGACATGCGAGCCTGCTGACATTTGGCAGGAGCATGATTTTTAATTGAGCCCTTGGGAAATAGCAAATGCGAACGGCTCGGAGATGCTTAAGAATGTTTCGCGTTCCATAAAAATAGGACCGTTAAGACTACGCATGCGCAGAACCAAAGCTTTTATTTTTATTATTCTTTGTACCCAGAGGGGGCAGCGTCCGTGACCTTTGTGTGCGTGTTGTGTGTGTGCACTTACGCACACACATACACGAACACGGTGGTTAGCTCTTTCACCAAAATGGCTTCCATGCTCGCATGCTAAGTCGGCCACAGCATCGTCCTCCCGCCAGCCGCGATAGCTCAGTGGCTATGTTCTTCTCCCGACTCGATGCCGTGGATACGACTCGATGCCATGGCGCTGCATTTAGATGGGGGCGGAATGCAAAAAAGTGAACGCTGGTGTACTTGCGTTTAGGCGTGCGTTAGAGAATACCAGCTTGTCAAAATTAATGCGCCGCCTTCTCTACGGCGTCTCGATAGGCACAGCGCTGCTTCCGGACGTTGAATTATAGAAATAAATCAGCATCTTCCTTCGGCGTTTTTTTTTTTTTGGAAGACAGTGACAGTTCAGGATGGTGAGAGCATGTCCTTGAACACGCGCTCCTCATGCACTCATGAAGATTTGCATACTTCTGCATTCATTTTTATAGAGTCTTTGATGAATGCATGCCGGTGCCGGCCTACCCTGTGTGCCCAGCATTTTTCAAAAGCGGTACCAGACATTAAAGCGTTGTACGCTCTTGGTAGGTGAGATCAATGAATGGTGCACTGTCTCCATTGTTTTAATACTGTGCGATGTCCGCTTTCCCTCGCTAGCTTTATGAAAACGCGTCAGATTAACTTACCTTGTGGACTCATGAAGAAACAAATAAGAAAGAAAAGAAAGGGGTGTGTTATGTAACGCGATCACCGAGTGCCTGCGGTAGTTACGACTGCTTTTGTGCACGGCAATGGAACTTTGACCCTTTTCGCGAGTTTTGGACACGTTTGGTGTCATTACAGTATTCAATTACGCATTGCAAATTGAGTGTTTGTTTACAATATTTCATTGCCAGAACAAGCGCTAAAACTGCTGCGGCATTTCTTACCGCTACCAGCACTGCGACGGATACGCATTCGTAAAGGTGGGACACGGTTTAGCGTGAGGCAGGCGATTAACTGAATGGTCAGCGCAACATTTTATTATCTCACACATGTTATCTATGCATTTTTTGGTGTGAATCTGTAATAGGTCAGGCAGTTATAGTGCCCTCAGAGAACAGAGAGTAACATGAAAGCCGTTTTGCCGGCTGTAGCATAATTTGTATGCTATGGAAAAGCAGCACCGAGGGTCGCAGACAAAGAGAAGTTCTTTTCTAATAGCAAAGTGGCAGTTTGTACCTTGCAAGTGTATTCGTATGACAATCAGGGACCCTAGAGGAAACAGTGAGAAAATTTGGCTCACCTTGCAAGAGTCCGCAGACGAAGTTCCACGATACCACAGGACTGACAGAGCGGACGCGTCATCCATGCTGAGACACCTGCAGCCCTATGCAATTACTGCCACCTTGGGTACCAAGCGTCTGTTGGGAAATGTCTGAACATTAAGCACACCTCTGAAAAAAAAATGAGTTGACAATGGTAGGTTGCACTTGCGAGGCGACAATAATCGTACTTTCTACTTATTTTTGCACAAGGTAACTGCGGTGCTTGCTTTAAATTTTTTTTCTGGAGTTTTACGTGCCAAAACCACGATATGATTTTGAGGCACGCCATAGTGGGGGACTCCGGATTAATTCTAACCACCTGGAGTTCTTTACCGTGCACCCAATGCAAGGTGCACGGGTGTTTTTGCTTTTCGCCCCCGTCTAAATGAGGGGTTCCGGTTTAAATAAGCAAATATTGAAGTCACATTGAAAGGCGTCAAGGATGACCGAAGAAGCGCGCAGTAAAGACTGTTGCAATCATAAAAAGGCTACTACATCTTAAGTTGACTTCTTGGGTATAGCGGACTGCCATGTGGCCGGCAACCTTCTGCTTCAGTTAGAGGCAACGACGATTCTCGGCCGCCATTGTGAGAGACAGAGTCTGGACGGGCTCTTTAGTAACCGGTTGGCAACCCCATCCCGCGCTTCTATGTCCCGTGATGTTTTTCCAGCGTTCCGGCCACTGAAATTTGGTGTGCCAACTTACTGCTGTGCGTCACTATGGAAGCACTGTGTCAGCGCGGACAGTTCACGACGTAAGGCACATGATAACTGCGCACCATTTAGTGAGGCGTTTAATGCATCTACGTCACCTGCGAACTTGCCCACAGCGTGGCTCGTGCTGACCGTTAGCCCGCAATTCAAGCTAATTGCAACAGTTAAGTGAAACAGCTTTGGTTCACCAGCTACTCTGTATATTTAAAGGAACTTGTACAGCTCACACATGGCTAAATGTTCGTTTTTCGCATTTGTGAGCTACATCACCGCCATAATGAGATGCGTCACTCGTCTGCTTGCCTGGTAGCTTACTCTTATGGAATATAGATCGATGTAAGGCTCGGAAATATGATCGTAGCTTCTGTGAAGGGCATCTCCCCATCGCTGTTTTCGCTTTGTAGCAGTAAACGACGCGTATAGGGGCGGAATCGAATTGAATTTAATTGAATTCTGGGGTTTTTACTTGCCGAAACCACGAACTGATTATGGCGCACGCCGTAGTTGGGACTCGGGATTGATTTTGACCACCAGAGGATCTTTAAGTTGTCCCCAATGCACGGAACGCGGGCGTTTTGCCGCCATCGAAATGCGGCCTCCGCGACCTCGTGCTTAGGGACGGAAACATGCGAGACTTCCAGCTATCCAGTTGTTGGAACCACTTTGCAGGGCCATGTTAAGGTGTGAACACGATACGACCGTTCGAGCACCGCAGCAAACTCAGTGAGACCTGTAGCAGAGCGCGCGCGGCTTCACTTTCAAAGGGCGCCCTTCACAATCATGCACACCCATTCTTCAGGATGGTGGCGGGACGCCAATGCCACCTTGCGTATACGCACAGGATTGTTGAAGTTATAAAAAATGGCTATATAAATGCACAAAACAATTTCATTTAATAAGCTTCTTACATAAAGCAAGACCTCACTCACTGTGTTTGTACACTCGTTCAGGAAAAGTTGTAGTGAGAACGAAGTTTACTTACGGATTTTGTAGACGTGTAGGTAATGAATGGCATTTGGCTCTATGTAGTGCAGAAAATGCTCTTCCAGCCTGCAAAGACTCATAGGATGTGAATGTCGTCATGTGCATCTGGATAGTCCTTTGAATTGTAAATGTATGGCCGGTACCACTAAACAGTCTGATCTCTCACTTTCAAATGGAACTTCTTACAAATTCCTGATGGTGCCGCGCCAAGCAAGTTAGATGATAACACACTGGTCATGTGTATTATCAGCCACTACCGCAATACGACACGGCACCTTTAGCCTTGCCCATGCGCAGTACATGGCGCTTCAAGGGTGGCAGTATTCGTCGATTTAGGTTTAATTTATTATATAGCGGTTGTCCCACATAACTTGAGCCAACGTTTCAAAAAGGAAAGGCACTCCAGACGCGAGTTCAACCGAATGTTGACACTGGCCTAAAGTTACACAGGCAACTTCTTTTCATTTCTTGCCCTTAACTAACGGATTAGTTACGTTTAATTAATCAACTTTTTAAGTATTGGCTGCAGACCCCAAGTGTGATAAGCAAAGTTGTAGAGTACCTTGAGAAACTTCTCAAATTGTTTCCAAGACGATATATCTCATGTGGTCCTTTTTTCCGCGTTCCAAAGAAAGCCTGCGAAATATGAAAAAATATCACGTGACGGGGCGCTTGCACACTGTTATTGTGCTGTTCTCAAGCGTGCGATAGATGAACAAGGTCGCTAACCGATGAACAAATTTTGCTAACCGCTAACCGGTAATTTTCGTTGCTTTCTTTTTATAAACCTCACACCTCCCGCCGCTCCATCTTTCTTCGTCTTTGATAGCCTTTTTTTTATGTTTAGACTTCGCTGGGTCTAGTTCAACGCGGAAACGTTTTATGGCTAGGCTTGGGACAACTTCCTGTTCAACACGTGTAACGAAACGGATGTCAGCGCTGGGAGACATTTATTCCTCGCGCTCTTGGCACGACGATCACAACCCGGCACTAGTGCGTTATCGTAAGGAGACATCAAATAATTATAAGTTGAGATGTATCAGTAAATGACGCTTCTGCAATAGGAAAGCGGCCGGTGTTGCCGTAAAAGGCGGCTTAGCCCAGCAAGAAATATAAAAAAACAAAACATTGGTGGCGACGCCGTCCTCAGGTTTCTGCACCAGAACACCTTGACGTCGTGGATTTTGACAGCATCTGTTCGGGTCTGGTTAATAGCTTATCGGTAAAGAAGGGCGAACTTGCATAATAAAGAACACAAAAGACAACCTAGCAAGTTTCGATTGCCTTTGCTGCGCCAGAAAGATCCGAAAATGAGAAAATGCATTAATATATCTGACATCGCACTGACGGTACTGGTGCTAAAGTTCCGGTGCCATATTAAAACAGGAAAGTGTAGTTTTCATTCTCTCCGGTAATGGCCAATATTTTTTTTGCAACATTAACGGAAGCGGAACTGTGAATAAACACAAAAATACGTTACCAGTGCGAACTGATTTGTGAGGGTCATAACCAAAGCTCAGCTCACGACCACCTGGCGTCGAGTCGGCTGACGCAATCCGTCTAGGGTATTGCGTAACAGAACGGCAATCCCTCTGCTACACTCATCTTCAAAAAATGGCCGCCTAGGAAGGTTCATCGCTAGCAGAGACGTGGAATCGCCGCGACCTTCAAGTCACGTTACTCATTTGGAGCAACGCGCATCCGTGAAGATCGAGACTTTGCGTGGGAACACGCCGACACAGGTTCGCGCTGCCTTGCTGGAAGTGCGTGGTTGAGGTACTCTTCACCGCGGCACAATTTCCCGCTGGTCAGCGCGCTTTCTAAAGGGCCGGTGCAGAATCGAAGATGACTCCTGGTGAGGCCATCCCTATACAGCGACGGATGGCACATCAATCTGCGTCGTCGGGACGTTGATTGACGGAAATTGTCGGTTGACCGTAGAGGGGATAGCTCACGAAGCCGAATTATCTACTATGAGCGTTTACTGGATTTTGACAGCCTCATTCAAGAAAAGGAAAGTCGCCGCAACGTGAGTGCCCCATGTTGCCTTCCCTCTACCAGAAAGCGGGGCGAGTCCGCATCGCACGGTCCGGGAACATTTGACTAAACCTCATTGTTAAACTTTGTGTCGGCTCACCGTACAGCCCTGATAGTCAACCGGACTTTGACTTCTTTCTAAAGGTAAAAAAGCCAGGTAAGAGGCTTCCCTTACGAAAGAGAGAGATAGAAGAAGGGAAGAAAAGACAGCGAGGTTAGCCGGTGTAAGTATGCCGGCTGGCTACCCTGTTCTAGGTAAAGGGAATAAAAGGTGATACAAGAAGCAAAAAAAAAAATAAGTGAGAGAAAATTCATACAATAGCACGATGCTACGTGCTACATCTTTCAAAGTCGGTCGCACAATGCACAAGCCCTTAAGAACTTCAGCAGAGCGCTTAAGGCCTTGAGTGCCGAAACCCGTCTGGACCAGGGTCTTAGAACTTTTTACTCTGTCAAGGGGCGATAGTCCATTTTTTGTATCGCGGTCACGAACACTTTTTTTTTTTGCCACATTGCAATGGGGACAGTAACAGAGGAGGTGCTCGATCGTCTCCTCGCAGCCACAGTTGCCGCAAGCAGGGCTGTCGGCGAATCCTGTGCAGAAGGAATGGGCGTTCGTGAATCCCACGCCGAGCCACAGGCGGCACAGAAGTGTTGCTTCCGCTCGTGGTACCCCTGGTGGAAGACGAAGTTAGAGACGTGGGTCCAATCTGTGAAGACTTGCGCTGGTGAATTCATTCGTGTTCCACAGAGCCTGTCTAAGCTCACGTGCGAGGGAGTGAAGCCTGTGGATGTATCTTTTCTCGACAGTGGTATTGGTAAAATATGGGCAATGTCGGGGGCCAATCGAGCAGCGTCATTCGCACTGTGATTTCCAGAAATTCCTCAGTGACCCGGTATCCACTGGTAGATGATGTTGTTCCCCTTGTCGATTGCGTGATGCTTTGGCAAGTTACTGCAAAGAACACACGGGACGAAGAAAGAGACAACACGAAGACAACCGCTTCTTGTTCTCATTCTTCGTCCCATGTGTTCTTTGCGGTAACTTCCAAAATCATGATTCACTAACTGGCCTAAACCAACACTCATCTAAGTTGCGAGATGGTGAAGTAGTCGGATGTTTGCGACTACTTGCATGTTGGTTCCGTGGTTGCAAGGTACGTTACGAAAGCCTGGATGAGCTGTCAATGGACGTGACCCAAGTCATCCGACAGCTCAACAAAGGCAGAATCCTACATGGCGTCCCAGACTTCCTCAAACGCTGGCAGGTGGTCGGGAGGACACTACTTTGAACAGCAATAAAGTATCTTTTATTCAATACTTATTTATTACTCTTCAAACTGAAAGTGTGCAGGACTTTTCTTATGATCTTCGTATAGTGTGGCGTTTTGCTGTCTATTTAAGGCGCCCTGAAAAGTCTCACTGGACACGTATTCTGCCTTGGCACACTTATATTTTGAAAGCAAATTTTCATAAAGTGTTTCCTAACTGATATGGTGGCTGCATTGATAATCATCACTGTGCAGTTTCACAGCCTCAACACTTTCAATTATCCCCTCGTTGTGACACTGAGTTTCTACCTGCCAGGAATAGAAGGCGGTTTGGAGGAAAGCAAGGAGGCTATAGCGTTCAGCTGCTGAGCATGAAGACGCGGTTTCGGTTCCCAGTAGCGAGGGCGGTCGCATTTCAATAGAGACAGTATACAAAAATGGTCGTGTACTGAAATTTGGCTACACAGTAAAGAAGTCTGAGTAGTAAAAAGCAGTCCGGAGATCTCCACTACGGCGTCTCTTATATTCGTACTTTAGCTTTGCTACATAAAAGCTCATCATTTATTTAGTTGCCCGTTCTGTTCGTTCGTTCGTTCGTTCGTTCGTTTTGCTTTGCACAACATGAGCGAGAATGCAACCCCCGATGTAAGTCCTAATTTCGAGAATAATTGGTTTTCCCGATGCTAAACAGCTAAAAATACGCATGAAATGATTCTAAATCTCCCAAGAGGCACGAAGCACTAGCTACGGGGGTCGTTGTATGGCATTACATACGGTGGTAGTGAAGTATTTTTTGTGAGTGTTCCCGCAGTACAAACAAATTTCATGCCGTTTCTCCCTTCAAGGAAACCAAAAGATCAGTATAGAAAAATCGTACTTTCTTTTATCCAGCGAAACTCAACGTAGGAAGAATCGTATGGGCAACTGGTGAAAAGGAAGGAAGGAAGGGAAACAAAAGGTGAAAGGCAGAGAGGTTAACCAGATTAACTGTCCGGTTGGCTACTCTGCACAGGGGGGTGGGGTAAGGGCAGGGAAGGTAACAAGCCAAGATTTAAATAAAGTGGACGCATCAGTTCCACATTCTATGGTTGCAGATTCTAAGCACACTAGTGCGTTTAAAGCAGTTCGTGCCGACGTCGGCTGGCACCAGGGTCCAAGAATTCTGCCTTCCGTAAGGGGCGGTTGTCAATCCTGTAGGACGTGGGGCCGAGGACTTTGCGCATCCAAACGACAATCACACAGAAGGTGCGCTATCGTCTCTTTGCACCCGCAAACTTCACAATCTGGACTTGTGGCCATTCTGATGAGGTAAGAGTACGCATTGGGGCTGGAAAAGAAGCTTCACTGCGAAGCGACCGCGAAAGACATAAAAGTGACATCTGAGGCATCCAAGCTTTCTCATGAGTTCTAGTAAACAAAAGGTACTCCGGATGGTAAATTTAATGAACGGTCTCGTGGGCAATAAATGCATTCAAGCACGAGTTGAAGGCACTTTGAAAGAGCCGAAAGTCAGATATAGTGCACTGCTTTAGTGCCATTGTTTCTGAACTCGACCAGAGCTCTACGACATTCACAACGACGGCATTACACGAGTGGCAGCGACAGCAGAAATTCAGGCCAAATTGTCCAGTTCAATTTGTTTTATGAGAGAAGACAGTGCTAACAAGGTAGGGTATGCGAGAGAGAGCGGGAGTGATGGAAATGCTCGGTAGCTCGAGGGAAGGTAAAAAAGGGAGATCGCTCACATGCCAGTGTCTGCAACGACTGCAGGCGCCGAAATGAGAGGCGGCTGGCGCTCAAACTTCCGATGCCTCTGATGAGAAGTAGTATGTGCACTGGCCGCAATTTTCTGTCTCGGCTTGGCCATTGCCCAAAGCCAAGTGAAGGCGGGCCAGCCCGGCCTGACGATGGACCGAGGACGGGCTCGACGTGCCAGATCGAAAGCCCGGGCCGACCTGTCCCGATCACTGGCAGGTCAACATGCCTGTCGCCGGCCGTGCAATTGTAAATCACACGGCAACAGCGAATTAAAGCCATCGCCATCGAAGACACCGTAGGCGTAGGACAGGTACTGGCCGCTGCTCTGATAATTATTGATTGGAATGTTTTGTACTACAAAACAGAGCATGTCGATCATATGGTGCAGGCGCCGGTGAGGGATGTTATATAGTATAATACGTCGTATAGCGGTATGTGGTGCAGGTGAGCTGCTCGCCCGACAGTGAGCAGCCGTCCACACCCCATACGGCGTCGCCTGCTCTGCAGTATCACGTTACGTGCTTTCGCCTGCCCGATGCCATTGACATGACCGCTTCGCTAACCGTGGCTCCCATTTCTGTACTGAAACTCGACCGACCAGCATTGCACGGCACCGGAGGGATGTCGGGCCAGCAACAAAGTGCACCTAATAGCGAGCCCGTGGCGTCCGATCAGGACGTAAGCGAAAGCCGATGCAGCAAAGCAGAGCTGTCCGCGTCTAGCTCTGTGCACCTGCTTGTGACGTGGCTCGAGTTTCAATACGTTTCATGTTCCCTGTCGCTGTGAGAAATGTATGTGCGCCGGCGCAAGTCAGCCTGTGGGCAATGTGACTTTCTTCTGGCTTCTGGGAGTGAAGTGCTAGAAAGAATTTAGCGTCCAAGTCGAGCTCCAATACCGGCCTGGCCCGCCCGATGAATTATGCCTGTCGGCTCGACGTTGACCCGGGGTCCCGATTAAATATCGGCCGGGCTGCCCGTGCCCGGCCCCTGCGCCGCGCCGCACATGGGCATTCAGGCCTGCCCGAGCACGTGCACCCCTCCAATGAGAAGTCCATTTGAATTTGTCAGGAAGCATCCGCTTTAAAGCTATGTACCTTGACTGGTTTACTCCCGTAGAGGGAACTTATACATTGTCACGTCAATGGGCGTTCTTTAATTTTCGCCTTGGGGCTATGCACCTGAAATACATTTAAAGGCCAACATATGTAGAAAGAAGCTCGAAGGTGACTTCTGAAACAGCAATCATCACCGATATGTCAAAAACATATCCGTCGTAACTTTACAAATGAACACTATATGGGCTAATGACAACGGCAAAATCGCCGTTACGAATATAAGACTTCAGAGGTTCTTTAAGGATGCCAATTACTCGGCCTAGCCAGACAAACTTGGTTTTTTGCGAGGGGAAAGGGGCGCGCATCAGTGAGCCCGCCAGCGATTCATGCAGTAATATTGGTGCATGTTTCACACACGTTCAATCTTGTTTTGTGTTTTCACTTAAATTCTTACGTTGTCTAATTGATTGAATGTTTTGTTTACACTGACTTCTTAAGTAGTGATTTTTATCGTTCATTTTTCGTTCCTATTGAACGAGTAGCTCAGAGGCGGCTCGACTCATCAGTGCTTCGAAAAAGCTACATTTGGGAATATAGGTCAACCGTAACTCATCGTTCGCCTAGAGCCCTATTCTTGGAGGAATGTATTCGTGGGCTCTAATTCGCGCACAGACCGCTCCAGAGGAACATTTGGAAAGTGACGGTTGTGAGTCAAGTATATACGATAGTGGTGAGGCTATTGACGTGGTTGCTTGTGTGCACCTGCAACACACCCAATGGCTGTGCGAATAAAATGAGCTGAAATTTAAAGGATTGAAGCACGCCGGTGTGCTAGGTGACGTGTCATTTCAGCTTAAGACTTTCACAAGAAACCAGATACACCGTTTCCGACGGTTCCATAGTATCAGCCAGTGCTTACCGGTCTCCAATGACGCTGTCGTTTCTCGTCTAATGGGCTGCATTTAGATCAGCGCTACCACGATGAGTGTAGGCGCCGCCAAATTACTAAGGCTTTCTTAAAGCCACTTTTTTTATTCATGCATAGATGTCAATCTCATTTGCACAGTTGCCTATTTTCATGAGCTGACGATATAAAAAATATTTATTTCGTCGAGATTATGCATCTTCTAGCTTCTTTTTTTCTTCTTTTTGTGCGCATAACTCCAATTTTCGATGTCTCGTCGCTCTCTCCATTTGGAGGAACGCTTGGGCTACTTCTATTTTTACACTTGTAATTGTTTCTTTTAATGATATGAACTATCGCTGTGTGAAATTAGACAAATATCTCTGTGACTACTTTAATAAAATCTTTTTATGACAAATGCTTTTTCTTCAGTACATGAACTAAATTTTATTCTAAAAATTTGTTGTCCAACCAGTTCGGTTTAAATTGGTGTACAATCTCCATTTATTGGACCTGCCCCGGGTGGATGAGTACCTATGGCATTGCGCTGCTGAGAACGAGGTCGCGGGCTCGATTGCCAGCCGCGGCGGCAATCATCCCTCTCGGGGCGTAGTTCAAAAGCGCTCGTTTAGTTAGGTTCAAGTGCACGTTAGAGAACCCCAAGTGGTAGAAGTTAATCCGTAAGCACCTTCTACGCATTAGAGAGTGCTTACGGAGAGGGTGTTTTCTTTTTCTCAGGGGGTGGGGGGGGGGGGGGGGTGGTGCGGTTCGCCGCAAAAAACGATCAACTTTCATTTATGCAGACGCAGTAAACATAAAGCTCATTCTGGTGCACCAATATTGTTTTCGTGCTGCCAATACGGCGTGTTAATTAAGCCTCGTCCAAGCTAAGGACGCAAAAACTCCACATTATACTGGGGAAAAAATGCATATATCATTTTGTAGGATGTCCAACTTTCACCGGTTTATGATACCAAGCATTTAAAATACTTTGAATACGACACTCTCCTCTTGAAATTCAATGAAGTGATTTAGACTGAGGCACCGGTACGACGGCTAGAACGTTATAAAATTATTCTGCAAAGCACAGGCCCGATTCCTGGCTATAAAATAGAATAGACTAGAATAGAATATCTATAATCTATAAGCGTTATCCTGGTGGTAGAAATTATTTTATAAAGTATTAGTAACACAATAAAGAATCGTTCTAATAACTTAATAAAGTAATACGGGTGAACAATATTGAATTCCATGCGATCGTTATTAATCCGTAAACCACCCTTGCGAAGTCCTGCATATTGTGTTGGTGGTTTTGGTCCGTAAACATTGTTGTCTTGCGCTGACACAGATTAAAGCTGCGTGTAGCGATTTGCTCAAAGCAATGGCTCCTTTGACAATTTATTAGTGGGGACTTGCTGTTATTACGGTTCATCCATCGTAAGCATTTGACTGTTGCATTTTTGTTGTGCTGGGCTTTGTTGTATTGATAAGAAACCAATGTGCAGTCACACAATTTGTTGTTTTCTTTAATCAGACTAATGCAGCAGCAAATACTCACAATTTTTTTTTTATCAGCTGCATGAGACGTTCTTTATTTTCACGCAAAATAACCTCTAAATTATTTCCTGTGTTGCGTGCTACGATCCTTCCAGCTTAAAGAGTTAAGGCACGCATAATACTCTTACAGAGTGACCCTCAAATTTACAGCGTCATGATTTTCTCATTGGTTAATCAAAGCATCACTGGAAGCTACCATAATTATCTATTACAGATTCTATTGATTATGTATCAGTCAGTGAACAATGAGAAAGGTAATATGGCATTCGGGGAGCGCGATTTGGGATGTCACATTCAGTTGAATATAGTTAAGTAGGAATTGCTTTTTGCCAGCTTTTTCTTTTCCCTGCTTCAAGACAGGCTCAAGATCTGTGCGGAGAATGTATCATCACATACACACAGTGACTACGTCACAATACGTCTCGCTAGCCCTTTCGCTAGGCCATGGTGTAATCAGTAGTGTAACTGTGCAGCATCCCATGCTAGCGCCGTGAATTTTCTCGAGGAACCATGCGAATAGGCAGACCGTAGTTCGAGGAAAGCCTCTTTGTCTTTAGTGCAGTAACAGCTCTTCTGGAAACTTTGTTATTAATTCTCTATTCATGTCACGTTACTTCGCTGCGCTCAGTGTAGCCTGTGCACATATCCGCATTTAGCTGCTCGCTTCTCTCAAATTGTTCAAATATTCGTCCAGCAAAACACTTTTTACAGCCTGCGAAGCTAGTGAATGCGTTCATTACGAAGTTATGGTAGACATGAGCTACATATTCACAATTATCATGTCCCACCAGCCGCTATATTAAGGTCGCAGGTTTCTATTGTATATACCGTAAAGCAGCCCAGGTGTTAAACAATTCTAAACTGTTTACATTATTGTGCGCTGTTTTAATTATACATAAAGCACGCTTTGTTGCTTGACCTTCTGAAGTTCGTAGTCGCTTTTGCATTCATCAAATGGCGAAAGTCTAGCCACTCTATAGTCTCCAGGTCTGGTACTTCCCAATACGCGCAGGTTTACAACGACGCACACAACACACAAAGGAAGTTAGACATTTACAAAGTAGAAAAAAAAAAGCTGTCACACCACGTGTTGAACTTCGTAGACATCCTTGTCTCTGAAAAATGGTCATTTGTGCGCATATAACAAATTTATTCAGAGACTTTTACGCAATCGAAGGTTGGCAGCCTCACGAAGTTCCGATCTCATGAGGTTGACGTCAACCTCAATTTGATCTCAATTTCATAAAGTGAGGTCAGGTTAAGGTGTGAGAGGTGTGAGGTTGGCGACGGGTAAAAATTCTCTAAGAGAGCCCAATAATGCTTACCTCAACCCTTCTTTAGTTTGAGGTTGAACGTGATATAACTTTCAGTGAAGTCGATTTCTGCGGTTGAACATTGTCCTTGCTGCTTGTGTGCATGCATTCTCATTCTTGAACGCATGAGTCGACGGTATTTCTAGACTTTCTTCTGATGAAGATATTTACAATGAAAAGTGAAAATCACCAAAATACACATTGTCACAATGTACGCAAGCAAGAAGACAATGGCGTGAGGCCCCAGCCTCTTCCCGTCGTATTCTCGTTTGTATACGTTGTGTTTTTCGCTGGTCACCTTTCAATCATGACCAACTGGCACTGCTCGCGGCCCTGTTGAAATAGTTACGTGGTTAGAAATAAGTCTAGATATTTGTATAGTTTACCTAAGCATTAAAACACCTTGACATAGCATGTTTCCCAGCTAAAATCTACTGAACAACTTTTCATGAAGCATTTTACTATATAATTTGCCGTATCAAGGCTTTGAGCCTACTATATCGGAGGCATCAGAGTATGTTTGTGCAGGTTTATGCACATTATGCGTTGCACAGGTCATGCATTGAGTATTTGACTTCGAACTCAAGCAATGAGCTTAAGTCTGAAGACCTGACCTCGAAATAATCAGGTTTACATGATGACGGTGCCCGCTGATTGGTGAGAGGATAACCCGAATGCACCTTAACGTCATGCGACGAGGCTGAGGTCTAGTGAAGTCGTCAAATATGATTGCAGGTTGAGGTGAGGTCAAGCACTGGGAGGTTGTTTGCCCAACTGTTTTATAGTTAAATTCATTTCCCTCTTGTCCAGCCGCGAAGAACCGCCTCGTCCACGTCGCAAGGTGCCTCAGTAACCTTAAGAATGCACACCCATCACCAATAATAAGCGTGCATATGACAAGGAAGGAAGTAATAAATGTCCATTTCTAAACACAAATGCCAATATTTTGTGCGCTTACCGAGCACATGCTTCAAGCATAGACTGTCATCCAAAACACTACAGAATATCAAAAACAACTAGCACTTTGACTGTTCTTTTATGTTAGCGCTTCCAAGCTCAGCTTTCTTTTTATGTGTTTCTTGCAGCATGGGCCAGCCAGATTCCCTGCTGACTATTGTACAGCATAAAGATTCACTGTTTCCTTCCTGGTGCGTCGACAGTCTGCTCTGGGTAATGAGTCGGCTCTGGTTAGACTTGTGACACTTTAAATGCGTTGCTCCACGTGCTCCAAGTCATTTATAATTGTATTTGACGAGGTATCACTCGTAACTAGAAGAATAATCAAGGCTCTTCACACGGGACAAAATGTTCTGGCTTGAGAACGTCCTATGCACCTAAAGAAATGGGCTAAGGCGCTCGCAAGTCCACAATTACCTCACACACCAACCAGCGGCACTGTCTATAAAACCAGTGCGGCTGAGAGCAGTGGGCGTGGTGCAGGCAGATCGTTGTGAAGTCTTGACAAAGACGTAATGAGAAGCGCGCCATGGACGTGAGAGGTGTGTTGCTGTTATGGATACTACAAAGTATCCGCATCGCGCAGCGGAGAAAAGAGGAAAAGGACATTTTGGCATTGATGTTTCCTTTTATTGCTTGATTTTGCTTTTTGTTTTTTTTTACACCATGACACTCATCTCCAGGAAAGTAGTGTCAGTAACGTAAATGTCCTCATGCAGCGCACACGCACACCTTTTACGAAAAGCTGACAGGATTTAATATTTGTCCAGTCTCTTAAAACGCACCACCCAGGCAAGAAGGTATGTACAGGCATTTAAAAGCGAACTGAAACACATACATGTCGTCCAGAACAAGCTGTCCTGAATATTTTGAAGAAGACAGTAATAGCGGGAATAATATTATATTCATTCTTTATGAGAGGAAGCATTCATCTTGAGGTATCCTCACTGGTGAAGCAGGTGCGCTTTTCGCAGGACGCTGGCGGGGCAGATGTTAGCCCCGCACGAAAAGAGGAGACTTCGAATTAATGATGAACGAAAAATCATGCACTCCTGCTTCTTCAGTGGAACACAGTGGTAGCGCGTACATAGGGAATATTTACACGAGTTTGTATATACGTGAGGGTTTTATACAATTACATACATGCACAAGTTCATATAACAGCGTGGAAATTTCTCGGACATAAAACAACTTGAAATAAAAACAAATCAAGCGTTTCTTTTTCTTTGCACACACATATTAATATACAGTCTTACTTATCACAGTAGAAAATAGCGTGCGTTTCCCCCATTGTCGCATCAAAACTACTGATGAGCTTAAAGCGGGAACCACGCCCCAACACAAGTGGTTTGATTTGACATAAAAATAAAAGTGCAATAGTAATGCGGCGTATTTTTGAAAACATTGCACATCACTCTTCTCTACTCGTTTACTGCAACAAGCGCCTTCGCATCACGCACGTAGATATTTGTTTTATGATTTGAAGTCCGACTGGTGAGGAAAAAACGGAACTGCTCTAAGTTGCAACGAGACAGATAATGCATGGATTAGTACCAGACCACTTGCCATATTAAGGAGGCCCTAGGAACGAGATGCCTATGGATTCAGTGCTTGTCGGCCGTCAAGTTTGCACTAAGTAAGTAAGGACTAAGCAACTCATTCTTACGGACACTGCATTTCTTTTGGCTTGGTTCTTTGTGGTGGCGCTTGTGTACCTTCATTGCGGGTTCTGTAAAGGCTTTGTCGTGGCGGATTCCCACAGTTAGCTGTCTCCGTCATAACATTATTGCACAATCTTAAATGGTTAAAATAAAGTTTTAGTCGCTAAGGCAGTGTCTACATTGATTCCAGGAACTATATCTCACTTTACAAACCAGGGTTTTCGGACTGGTACACGCTGGATAAACGCCCACTAGAAACGCACAGGTTGTAGCCGGACGTTGCAACAGGGATCAAAAGACCAGTAAGGTGGCTCACGGTTGATTATTTTGCTGTCAGTATCGGCATAAAATTATAATGGTGCAGACGGCATCAAGGCTCAGAAAAGGATATCAAGGGTTTTGACAACATTGGCGCATATTGCACACGCAGTAACAAGACTTTTTTCACGCTTATATTGTAACCTCGTCTAACAACACCGCAAGCACTGGTGTCCAGGTTGCACTCTGATGGCAAAGGTCACTGCATCGAAGGTGCTGGCCAGTTAAACCACCGTGGCCGGTTTCCCCCGCTTCGAAAGGACTTTTACACGTAAGTAAACTGAAGTTTTCACATAGATAGCCAAAATGCATGACAGAACATCGTGTTATGTCACTCGTGAGTACAACACTGTAGTGCTTATTCGGACATGAAGGGATGAAAAAAGATGCTTAGGGCTAATGGCAGTCTGCCTTGTTCCCTAATTGTTAAAGCAGAGGCGCGGCAACCGTGTAGAATATTACTTGTACAAAAGTAATACAATATGAGGTGTTCCCTTGTCGTGGTCAGAACTGGTAAGCATCATGTATATGCAAGAATGTTCCTTGTTAAGTGTGGGGATAACGAGTTAATACACACAATTTTAACAACTCAGATTAGGAATGACAGCCATATCTCCTGTCCAGTAAATATGGCTATTGAATCGTAAATATGCACTACACACGAGATCTACTGTCTTGGTTTAAAGCAACCATGCGGAATACAACCCTTCGTTTTCGTAGCCTTCACGTACGCAAACAAGACTAGAAAACACAACTGTTTCTCCATTTCTTTGTCATAGTCGACACCGCATACAAAAGGAACGAGTACACGTGCTAGTAGATATAATTGCACTGCCCTTGCTACTTCATCAACCACAAATAACTGCGCCGCACTCATATGGTGTATCTCAAGAAGTACGAGCAAACCAGAATTGTAGCGGAGTCACGATGACAGCAACACTATCACCTTTTGACCACGACTAGCATTTACTCTAACCACCGGCATGAAGAAATAATATTCAACGAAACAAAATGCTCGGCATGGGGCCGCGCGCGCCGCAGGGAGAGCGTGTGCTCGAGAACGCAAGCGGCAGGACGCGTGAGTGCGGTGTGACAGAACATTGCGCGCCTGGACTAAAGCCGCGTGTATCCGCGGAGCGCCAGGGTTGGGCGCTGGGGCAATGGCGTGACAGCGGGGAGGAGACAGCGCAGCGACCCGGGCCACGACCCGGCGCCGGTGCGGCGCCTCCTACCCGCGACTTGGCACGCGCGACTGTCGGCGATCAAGGGGGCAAATGCGTACGGCCATGCGGAGCCTTTCGTACCTGTTGATAGCAAACTGGCCGGCGTCCCGGGAGCCGCCCACCTGGAGGCCCATGCTCTAGAACGCGAACCTCGTTGAACTTTGAGCGGCGGCGGGCAAGACAAGGGACAAGCAAAGCAAGCGCAAGCGGGGTAGTCGTCAGCGGCTGGGAGCCGCCTTTCGTACAGTCTATGGGGGTGCGCGCCGGCTGGGGCATCAGGCCAGGCGACGGCGCACTGTTCGTCGGCGGTGTGGCTGCCGCCTTTCGTACAGTCTCTTTCAGTTGCGCGGCGGCCACTTGGCGGAACCGCCCGTGCGGGCCGGCCAGAGTCACATGAGGAAGTCCGGCGAGCCGGGCCCGAGTCCGTGGGGTGGCGGCGGCAGCTGCTGCTGCTGTGGCGGCGGCTGCTGAGCGCGGGCGCGGGCGGCGGCGCCCAGCTGCTGCTTGTAGAAGTCGCGTTCTTGGCAGGCGCGTTCCAGCTCCTGACGCAAACGGTTGGCCTCGGCCTGAAGGATGCGGTTCCTGCTTTCCAGCTCGTGCCTCTGCGCCAGGCGCTTGGTCCGGCAGTTCTGCGCGTAGCCGCGGTTCTTGAGCGTCCGACGTTTCTGCTTGAGGCGAACCACTTCTTCGCGGGGGAACCCGTGGAGTCGCTTGTTGAGTTCGCGCACAGACAGCGTGATCAGCTGGTCGTCGTCCAAGATGTCCCGCATGGGCAGCGACGGGATCATCGGGGGCCGTGGGCCCTCCAGGTCGCGGCGCAGCTGCATCCACTCGAGGTCCCCCTGCGGCCGCAGGTCCAGCGGCTCCTGGTGTCCGAAGCGCACGTGCGCTTGGTGCGGCGCCTGATGTGGCGCCGGCGGCGGTGGTGGCTGCGACAGCCACATCATGCTGTCGTCCGGCATGCAGGCGCCGAACTCGGGCGACGCCGGGCAGGCGGTCGAGCCGGGCGGCGTGTCCGGCGGTGTGCCCGGCGTACTGCCGACCAGCGGACGGCGCAGATGCTCGAGCTGTTGTAGCTCGGGCTGAAGCGCCGCGTACTTGGCGCCCATCTCTTGTTTGACGACCTCCTCGAGGTTCTCCAGGTCGAAGCTGTACTCGTCGCCCGCCATGGCGTCTTCATCGAGAGACGAACTCAAAGACGAGCCCGACGGCGACGGCGTGGCCGCCGCCGCGCCGCCCTGCTGGAAGTACAGGCAGGCAGGGTCCGGGGGCGCGCCGCCGAGCCACGCTGCCACCGCGGCCTCGCCCGCTTCACCCGCGTACAGGGCCACACTTGCGCCGCGCGCTCGGCTCGGGCTCACAAGACTCCGCTCGCGGCGCGCTCCACACACGACTTGCGCTCCAAAGAGCTCGGCCCCCGCCGGCTTGCCCCACATATTTATGAGCGCCAGCGCCGCTGCACTTTGCGCCAATCGACAGCCGCGGCGCGCGTGACGTCAGCACGCGCCAGCCGCTAGGCCACGGCCCCCTCTCGCCCCGTCCCGAGTCTTAAGTTCTCGCCACGGTCCCGCAGCCCCGGTGAGTCGACGCTGCTCGCACGTGCGCCGCCGGCCGGCGCTGTTTGCGCGCCCCGCAAACAGCGCCCGGTCGGCGCACAGGTGCCCGGGCTCTCTTCTCCTCCTCGCGCGGCCGCGGGCGAATAAACCGCCGTGCGACGGGTTAGCCTTCTTTAAAAACTCTGCATGCAGGTGTCCGCTTCCATTTGTTTTTTTACCCTTGCTTGCTCTGACACGCACGAGTTCCTGTTTGTATAACTCCGCGTTAATTAAGGCATAAAGACAATGGAAGTAAAGAAAAGGGCAAGACTAAAGTAGTAAACCGCTGTTGCGCAGCTGCACTTTCTTTTTAAAACCCACAGCTTACCTTAGCTCCCTCCTCCGGTCTCTTGAAGCAACGGAACATTCGTCGCACAGACGGCTCTCTATTCCTCGCTTTTCTGGTGCTCGCGCGTTGACTCTTCTTCGAATCAAGTGGGGCGCTATAACGTCCCGCTTCTATCTTATCATGCCCCGGTAAAATTGTTGCCGTCTTATGTTACAAAGGCGTATCGTATTTGCATATATAACTAGATATCGCCGAGCTCTTGCAAAACGCACCCTTGTGCATGCCTTATCACAACAGGACCTTCTGCACGATATCAAAGGACGTATGCAAATATGACGCCACCGCAGCCGGCATACTTAGGCTTGTCGTCGAGTCTGTAGCTCTTCTGCCTGCGTGTCCACGAAGCGCCCTCGCTGCAGGTCTTTACCACACGCCATCTTAAGCGCTTTTTATTTAGCGACGCAGAGGAGTAAAGTTTCGTAAGTATTATTCAGAGTTTTTGAACAACGCTTATTGCTTCTTTCGAGGCTAGAAGCAACACCAGCACGTTTTAATGTACTATCATGTTCAGTGAATAAGAGGTTAAGTTAAGAAAGGGTCTCAGAATTATATATGAGCGGTTTGTGCTACTCGTAGTTCCGTTAATCATACGATTAATGCAACCCATACTTTCCACTGAGGTGTGAACATAAGAATTAATAGCATTGTCGTAGAATTAAACGTGTCAGCTTGTACTGTGAGACAATGCATTGCGGAACACACGCGATGTTTGTATAATGTAGGTCAGAAGACATGACACCTGAAACCTACGCACAATGTGAGAACGGCATGTATTCGCACACATCACTGCTTTTTTTGTACACGTTTTCAGAAGCGCAAGCCCGCGTCGATATGAAATATTGAAACGGTATATCCTTATCATCATCACAGCAAATGCAGCGAAAAAACCACGCGAGTGGAATTTTCAGTGGAATTTTACCTGCTAATGCATGAAGAAATCTACTGTGGTAAAGCTCAGTATTTCATACGTGCATACTCAAGACTGATACACCTTCAGCAAACGGCGCATTAGGTCACAGAACATTCGGTCACTGCCTATGAGAGACCCGAACAAAGGCCACCATGAAAAGACGTAAACGAAAATACAGTGAAACATTCATGTACTACAGCAGGCGTCAAGAGGTTAACCTTAACTGAGCTGATATTGTTCTTGTGTTTTCAAAAAGCAGCTGCGTACAAAACGGGGCGACCATGCTTCCTGAACGGCGAGAATGACTGCGTTGCTTTTTCGTTAAATTATTTGAAAATCGTATCAGTTTCAAATAGAACCGTGTTTTTTTTTTTTTTATTGATATGATATAAGGAGATGTTGGCGCACAATTTAAGGCGCCGGCTACTCCTCATCTCTTGAGTGGTTCCGTCACACATCGTACAGGGTTCAAGGTTACATATCAAATAGTCTGTTCACCCAAGCACCAGGACTTATCACGCAGCGTTTCCACAGGAACACTATGACGTAAGGAACACATGGTACATACAATATACAATGTATATGTCTCCACACTTATGTAGATGAAAGTCTCAAAAGTACAAAAGATATTGCCGCCTAATAACACATTGTCTAGTCAGCGGGTGGTACATACATCGTGTAAATGCATTATCACATACAGTTATCACGCAGCGTTTCCACAGGAACACTATGACGTAAGGAACACATGGTACATACAATATACAATGTATATGTCTCCACACTTATGTAGATGAAAGTCTCAAAAGTACAAAAGATATTGCCGCCTAATAACACATTATCTAGTCAGCGGGTGGTAAATACATCGTGTAAATGCATTATCACATACAGTCACAACAGAACAGTCAACATAATATAATTCACAAACAGATGGATATACACAGTGACAATGAAATGAAGAGAACAATGAAAGTGCTAATAACTTCCAGCAATGCCGCTGTCTTCAAGAAAACTCTTTAGTGCTTTTAAAGCGCTCTTCTGCAAGGCCGTTGTTGGCCAAGGGCCCAAAATTTTCCTTAAACTGAAAGGTCTGCGGTCTAATTTAATTAGCGCTGATTTAAGTCGGCTTCTTGGTGTGTCGTGATGGGGGCAATCTAGAAGGAGGTGATATATATCTTCGTCTACAAATCCACATTCACATTCGGGGGTTTCCGCACGGCCAATTCTGTGTAAGAAATGCTTTGTGTAGGCAGTGCCTAGCCTTAATCGATGAATAAGGGTTTCCATAGTTCTATCTAATGACAATGAAAATTTGAATTCAATAAATGGATCAATATGGTATAAGTCCGAGCTCTTAGAATTCTGATCAAACCAAGTGTTTCTAGACATTTTGAGAGACGTTGTCCTTATAATGCAGCGTAATTCATCCTTTGATATTGGGAGTGGAGATGTATCATCTTTGAGGTGTGCTTGTCGTGCTGCTTCATCGGCTGCTGTGTTGCCAGGAATGTCACAATGCCCTGGTATCCACTGGAATGCTATTGCATGTTTCGCTTCGCTTGCCTTTGTGAGGTTTTTAAGTGTTTCGTATATTATACTGTCACTGAATGTTTTCCCCTTTGTGCTGCAGAGTGATGTTAAAGCCGCCTGTGAATCGCTGAAAATTACCCATTTTTGCGCTTCTGTTACTGACAATATAAATTTTACCGCACATAGGATTGCGAACAGTTCAGCCGTTGTGGACGAAGTCGCACGAGATAACTTAAATGATTCTTGTTTGTTGAGGTGCGGTATAATGAATGATGAAGTTGAAGAGGTTGCTGTACTGGAGCCGTCTGTATAGACGTGTGTGTATCCTGAATACCGCATATATATCTGGTACAGCGCTAGTTGTTGAGCAGCTCGAATGAACATGTCTCTTTTGCTGAATATCCCATCTACTGACAATTCGATTTTTGGAACTGTAAGCAGCCATGGAGGATACTCGATGTCTGAGTTCCAAAATTCATTTCTTGGCAATATGTGAAGATTTTCTTGAATTTCTATATGAACATAACTTCTATCTCGTTTCATTATGTCTAGAGCCAATGGGTGGTTTTTATGCTGGGTTTGAAGACGGAAATAATGCCGGCATGTTTCTGTAGTTCGCATAACTGGAAATGGTGATTGGCGAGCCTCAGCTATTACAAGAGAACTAGAAGTCGCTCGTGGAACTCCTAGACATAGGCGTAGTCCTCTAGCTAAAAGTCTTTGAAGTCGCTCTTCTGAAGTGTGGGAAAGTCCGTGTAAGATGGGCGCGGAATACGCAACTTTTTGTCGTATTAATGCATTGTAAACAGTCATCATGGACGATACTGATCCGCCCCATGATGTGCCTGCAAGTCTGCGAAGTACACTCACTACGGCATTGACCTCGTTTTCGAGTTTCTTTATGTGGGGTGCCCAGGATAGCTGCCTATCAAGTATTATGCCAAGAAATCGATGCTGTGTGACAATCATTAGAGGGTGTCCTTCCAGATTAAGAGTGAAATTTTTTAACTGCCTTCGAGTGAAGGGCAATACAGCTGTCTTTGCGTGTGATAGTACCATTCCTCTCTCCCTCAAAAATTTGTTGATTATATTTATGCCGTCTTGCAATGCCATTTGAAGCAGTTGAGCATTAGACCCAGATGTCCAAATACACACATCATCTGCATACAGTGAAAATTTTAATTGTGATGGCAGCCTTCTTGGTAAATCAGCCATGACGCAGTTAAAAAGGAAGGGGCTGAGTACGCTTCCCTGTGGTACTCCCTGTTTGACAACATGTTCAGCACTCTTTCCTTCACCCGTCTGAACAAAGATTTTGCGACCTGATAGAAATTCAGAAATCCATCGCAAGGACCTGCCAGACAGACCAAGTTCCAACATGCTTAGCAAAACATGAACGTGACTAACAGTGTCAAATGCCCTCTTGATGTCTAGGAATACTGCTATAGTCATGTTCCCACGTGCACGCTCGTGCTCCACACAGGTTACTATATCTAATATTGCATCCATTGTGCATCTATGTTTTCTAAAACCTACTAAGTAGTTGGACAGCACATTCGTTTCATTACACCACCATTGAAGTCGCGCGTCAATCATTTTCTCCATTACTTTGCATAAACAACTTGTCAAACTAACAGGGCGGAAGGATTCAAGGCACAAGGGCGTCTTACCAGGTTTTAAAATTGGTATGATTCGAGCGACTTTCCAAGAATCAGGTACAGTTTCCTCTATCCATAAGTTATTATAGATGTCTAAGAGAGCATTTGTACCTGTCGGTCCGAGGTTTCTTAGCATATTGTTCGTAATGCCGTCCGGCCCAGCAGCGGACTTTTGGCGACATGATGCAATTGCACATTGAAGCTCGCTTAATGTGAAAGTATGATCTAATTGAGGATGTTGGGCCCAGTAGCAAGCAGTAATTTTGCGCTTAGCCAACACTGCTGAAATATCAAATTCTCCACATTGCGATGAAAAAGCAGGTCTGGAAATAAGCTCACAAAATTCATCTGCAACTATTATTTCACACGTGTCCCGTGCTACAGCGAGAGCACGAAATGGGAAGCTCTGTGTTACAGGCCCGCTTAAAGAACGAATTACTAGAAAAATTCGTGGGACAGCCGTGTGAGGGGACAGCGTGCCGCAGAAGTCGCGCCAGCGCCGTTTGCCTAGATTTTCCATTCGTCTGCGCATTACATTGTGTATTTTCTGAGCATTTCTGTATGCTTCTAAACTTCCGCTCCGTCGGTAAGCTCTTTCGGATCGGCGTCGGATGGCTCTTAGGTGTTCATATTCTCCGTCAACTGCAGCATAATCTTTTGGAATTGGGACCTGCCTTGTGCATATGTTCATATTGTCCTGCAAAAATTCTGTAAATTTTTCCACTGTTGCATGTTGATTAATTTGATCCGTTAGGCGGTACCGAAAAGCTTGCCAGTTGGTTAGTCTGCTGTAACGCCTGATATCACAGTGCATGCTAGGGTGGTTAACAAGGATGGGAAAATGATCACTTCCGCGCGTTTCTATATCTGTTGTCCATCCCACACCGTTCACTAGATCATGTGAACACAGGGTAACATCTATGCAGCTCGAGTAATTATATCCACGAAGGAATGTTGGCGACCCATCGTTTAAAACAGTCAAGTTGCATTTATCTATGGCGCACTCTATAACGTTACCCCGTGCATCACAATGATCACTGCCCCAGATGATGTTGTGTGCATTGAAGTCGCCACATATAAATACATTAGAATGAGCTATCTTGAAGATATCCACTAGCGCTTCTACTGAAATCCGGTTTGAAGGTTGTAGATATAGATTAATCACTGTTATACAGAGCTTGCCAAAGGATACTTTACATGCGATGAATTCCGGGAAGTCTGAATCACTGGACTGAATTTGATAAGATGGTAGGTCCTTTCTGACGCACAGGAGCACTCTGCTCACAGCACCTTGACGAGAAGTCTTGTATATCACATAATTTGAGAGGCGAAAGTCGTCATTGATTCCCGCCTCTTGAATACAAAGTATTGGGAAGTTGTATTGTACAAGGAGTTTACGAAAGTCAGCACACTTCCTTCGAAGACTGTTGGCATTCCACTGAAATATGGAGACATTTTTATAGTGGTTATTCATGTAGTGCCTGCCGCAGTTTGGGCCCGGATTGTTGACACAATAGTGCTTCTAGAGGCAACAAGGCTTTCACTTCTGGTAGGTTGTTTGCTTCCGGCAGAGCAGATAGGATTGCCTTAAGAGCTGCGAAAAGCATTGGCAAAATCAGTTGTGTCACCGATGCTGTGGTATGCTCGCTATTATCTGGTGTTACTTCTGCAGCAGATGAGTAAGGTCGCTGAGAGGAATGTGTGCGAGTACTGGAGCTTGCTTGTGTATTACTTTCTGCCTGTTGTCGTCTGGGTTTCCGTAGCACTGATGCATAAGACTGGGAACTTGACTGTGATCTTCTTAATTGGTCTCTTGATTGCACTGTTGGTTGTTCTCTAGAGGAGGAATAGCTTGTTGGTGCTCTTGGCTGTGGTGGTTCCGGTGCCCGCTGAGGTGGGTGATCTGGCACTGGATGAACAATCTCAAGGTTTGGGGCGGGTTCATTGCGTCGCGGTTGTCTTCCATGGATGAGTTCATGTCGACGCATTTGTGCCGCTGCTTTTTTCTGAGGACAGCCTGAGAAGGAGGCGGCATGGTTCCCCGCACAGTTTGCACATTTAGGTTGAAGAACTGACTTGCACTCCTTGTGGTCATGATCTTCTGAGCAGATTTTGCATCGACGTGTGCTACGGCAGGTTTTCGCCATGTGCCCAAATCTCTGGCAATTATAGCAGCGAAGTGCTGGTCCTAGGTATTCCTCGACAGGGTGACTGGTGAAACCCAAGTAAATTCTTCCTGGAATAGGGCGATCGTCTCTGAAAGTCAGAATTACCGTGTGAAGTGGATGTGACTGTACCGCTCCATCTTCTTGGCGGGAATACCTTATCTGCCTGCGTGCCGATATAACTCCTGCGTCTTTCAAGAAGTCTAGGAGTTGTTCATTTGTATACTGCAGAGGCACATGCTTGACTTTGCCAACGTTTCGCGTGTATGACTCTGGGATGAAGGGCTTGACTTCCAAGCCGCCTACACTTGAGAGCATCAAAAGGCGTTTCGCCGACGCTAAGGAAGCAACGCTGACACTGAAGCTCCCATCTCTGTTGGTCCTGAAAGACTGTACTTTTTCTTTGGCAGCGGAAACTATTTCGGCAGACACTCGGTTTGGATTTACTTGCCAAAAAGTAGTACCTTCACTTGGGCGAAAGACAACCGGAATGCCTTCGGCTCGCTTTTTCTTGTACGTGACCAAAGTAAATGGTGCGTCTTCACCCATTTCTTCTGCATCACTTGACTCATAATTCGATGTTGTGTCATCGTACTTGTCTTCTAGGCGAGGCTTCTTGCTCTCGGATTCACCGTCAGACATTATTCCTGATTTCGCTGAAGTTGATTCCGAGTTGTGGAGAACCAAACGTGCCGGCTTTATGAAGCTTTGTGACGCTTGCAAGGCCCCAGGCTTTTCATTACGGCCCGTAGCATCATTCATGTGGCTTGTTACGTTCGGACGAGCATAAGGCTCGTGACGATGTTCTCGGCTTCCGACCACCGTAGCGGCAGGGTAATAGCCAGGTTCTCAAAAAGGAAATGTCGTACCTGTAAGGCGCCTGGCTCGTTGAACCTTCGCCCGACGTCTTGTTGATCAATCGTCGTCAATGGTAGCCGTAAATGTCCAAAAAACCAGAAAACTCAGAGCACCGCACAAAAACAGCGACTCATCGTGTATTCGCATAACCTTTATTTACTGCGCCAAGTAAACCAATGATCCAACACTGCGAGCCGGCCTAGCTGGAATTGATTCATCGTGAAACTTTGTGCTAAACAAGCGGGGACAAAGAAAGGCACAGAAGGACGAGCGCTCGTCCTTGTCTATCTTTCTTTGTCCCCGTTTGTTTAGCGTGGTTTCACGATGAACAATGATCCGAATTGCAAAGATATTCCGAACTTCAACTAAGAGCTTCCTCAAGCCACGAAAAAGTGTTAATCTCTGTCTCATACATATTGTTTGCACTTGGAGCAATTTATATAACAGGAAAGCAAGTTAGCTTTGACCTATTAAAGTCGTGCCTTCCCTCGTGACTACACGTGAAGCGGTTGGTTACCACTTCATACTGACCACAAGCTAAAGCGTTGTAGATCATGGTGAGCACGGAGGTTTGCTGTTGAAGAAATTGCCAATGAAAATACTGAGGGTTCTCTCAAAACAGCGAACAGAGACATGATGACCCTAAGGTTGGATCCGGCTTTTAAAGCATCCCCAAAGCAAACTTATATATGGGGCTTAGAATCACGTAATAATTAAATGTCTCACTCTTCAATCCACTTGTTATGGGTTATTCAGGCTTCACCTCTTCATTCGGCATTTCTTCTGTATCTCGGCACAGCGCACCTGTTCACTTTTCTTTCTCGTCTCCTGTTTAACAAAGTCATGCGCTCGACGCTTTTGCACTCATTTTGGACCATCAAGCTAATAATTCACGTCCTATGGCTATCTAATTTTGAAATAAACAGCCGAAATCCCATTTGCTTTCTCGTAGGGGATCACACCAACGCAAAATGACGAACAGTTGAAAAATTGGTGGCTGAATAGAGGAATCATGCGCTGGGGCAATAATTTCTGTGAATCTTACGCTGCAACAACAGTTAAGTCCGGACCGTTGAATATATTTGGCCACCTTCACAACATGTCCTGGAGAAGCGCGGAACCCACAATTTTACAAGTTCACATACTCAAGAGCCGCGGCCCCGACGACATAGGCACTTCTAACTTTTGTGTCGACTTGGATGCGACGGTTCTGGATCCAGTATATACGAAGGCAGCGTTGTGGGCCCGCTTCGTTATACTGTATTACGCTTGCAGACACGGGGCCGAAATTACAAAGCTTTATGTTCGTAAGTGATATGTTTGTTATTGGCAGTCGACCTTCGCTGATGCTATGTCCATCGTCACGATTGGCTTATATCTATTTTCTGTTACGAACAGTTCAATAGCGTAAGTAATTTTTTTATTACGGTTTTCGTTTCATAGATCGTTCAACTGTTGTAGCAGCAAAACTTGTCCCTCTGGTAGCAGCGTGCTAGAATACCGATTAGTTAGTGAATATTCTACCTATTGAAGCATGGACTATTATGGACAAATGAAACGCGAACAAGAAAATTCATTCGAGAGCAGCAAATCTGGGGCTGAATTCACAAAGCTTTTCGTTTGTAAGTGCTCTTTGCTATTGGTCGACCATCTTCGTTAATCATATGTCCAGAACCAGCAGTATTCGTAAAATGCTCTTACGGTATAATACTTGAGAGAAAATTTCGGCTAATGCAGAAGCTGAACATATTAGCGAAGGCGACCGGCTAACGGCAAAGAACGCTTACGTACGAAAAGCTTTGTGAATACGGGCCCTCGAAAATTGTTATTACGACGGTGGATACGTCAGCGTGCTTGATTTCGATGAGCGATACACCGGTCTTTGTGGAGAAAAACGAAGTCAGACATTGTACGCAACCATTTATAACATAGCTTAGATCGTCGTATTAGATCTGGACACACAACCGGCGGTGTCGTTGTGGGCTCGTTGCGTTCACACACTTGGGGTCAAATTCACACAGCTTTTCGTTTATAAGTGCTCTTGGCCATTGGCTGACTGCCTTATCTAATAAGATGCCCAGCATCACGGCTGGCTGGTGTTCATTCATGCGAACAAATCTAGCGTAAAAGTTGTTTTTTCTGGATACGGGCGCTGGTTGTCATTTCATTACTGCTACCGCATCAAAAGAAGCATCAGCCTGCAAGTTACACATAGGCTTTACTCTTCACGTGCATTCATAGACAAACGTGCCACCTACAGTGTCTGAAAGAAATCGTAATGTCAATGTCGCCGTCTTCGACGACGACAGCGATGTCAACGGCATAGGACAATGAAGACACGAGACGGGACGACGGCTGCACGATAGCTAGCATGTCACAGACCAGTCAGCTAATCAGTGTGCACAAAAAGAATATTTGGAAATGTGACTGCAGGGTGTGGGCAAATGCAGTTTTATTTTCGGGCGACTTCTTCTGTCGTGTCGACAGGGCGGCAATTTTCAGGCACGTCGTGGATGGCAAAATCGGAAGAAGAATAAAACCATAACGGCTAACGTTCTAAAATCTAATTATTTACAAACGCATTCTGGTCTATAGATTCAATGGCTCTTCAATCATATTGAAATGGCCTCTCATTTCAACTTGCGCTCAAATGGATAGAATTGAACGCAAACTGCAACCTCTGCATAATATAAAGAAGTTGCAAGTTGCGTGCAATTTTGTTGTTTTTCCTTTAGTCAAGTTCCTCTACTCACAATTAGTGTAAAACTGTAACACATGCATGGCTCTGTAATTTAAGCTTTCTCTTGGTTTTACTGGTAATCCAGCATAAACCTAACCGTTTAACATTTTCCGCAGACCTCTCAAAAGTGTGGCGTTTTCTTTAAGCTTTTCATGCCACAGATTGTGCTTCGGAAGAAAAGCGTCATTCTAAGACGAACATAAATATTTCTGTGCTCTACTGTAAGATCTCGGGATTGAATTAGCCTCACTGTAGCCTACTAAAAGTAAACAATGATAATAAGTCTCCATTTCTTGTTTTATTCGTTTATAATGAGCTACCATGGTCCGCTTCGAAGAAAGTTTAGCAGATAGGAGTGTGACTGAAGCTTTCCAACCTGTTTCTGAGTGAAAACGAAGAAAACAACACAGCTTCAAAATATCATTGTTCTTAATCGCGCGGTAAAGCTTTCACAATCTGTCAATGATTAAGGGTCACACAGGGACGGGCGTGAGTGCGTTCGCGTGTGTGTTTATGCGTGTTGTTACGTTTAAACATCACAAAAACGTTAATTGGACGTTTGCCACGTGTCAAACCACCACCCATCCATCAACACCGATCCAGATGTCAACGAAGCGTGGATACCGACTGTTGAAGGGTCCCACGAAAGGCCCTCACACCGCCTTTTACCTGGCAGCCTGAGCAAAGGATAAAAAGGAGAGGAACAACGACGACAATTTGGGAGTAACAGTTATTCAGAGGTTTAACACAAGTGAAACTACCACCCATCCATCAGCGCTTATCCGGAGGTCAACGCCGCGTGGACATCAACTCTTGACGGGTCACACAAAAGGCCCTCAGCCCGCCCGTTACCTGTCAGCCTGAGCGAAGGAGGAAAAGGAGGGAAACAACGTCGACGACCTGAGAGACTCAGGTTGCTTTCTTGCTACATATTCCAAACCAGTCTCTTCGGAGGCGGAGTTACTGCGGGTTATGGCGAGAATGGGGCGTGGTATCGCAACGTAGTCAACGATGGTGATTTGCTGCTGGACGGTCTTCAGATTCCCTAGTCGACTCGCCTAGAGAAGACGACGGTATTAAAAGCAGGGACTTTTCGAGAGTGTGGGGCAAGGGTCCTGATGTGAAATGAGACGTTTAGCTTCCTCCTGCATGGAGTGGGGTTGCGTACTCAAGCCGTGTAACTAAGCTAAATAAACCTTTTTTCCTTCATTTTCTACAACCTGACGTAGTAGTCGATGGGCTTGGTGCATTCTATGCCCTGAACCTAGCCGCAACAGTGTGTGTGCTTCGAGACAGACCCAAACTGTGGGGCAAAATGCCTTGGTGTTCTAGTTAAATTTGTCCTGCGCTGCTTAGGAAAGCATTTTGTCCAAAAAGTAAGTAGTACAGTAGCGCATTTGGCTGGAGCTTTGACTGTGCTTATCTGAATACTATAGGTCTTTAAATGCGTTCCAAGAGAACATGCCTTGAGAACTCACAGCCTTCTTTTCGTAACTTGCAATTTTTGCCCTGTAGTGATTAGTTTAAAGGTCCACTAGTAAAATATTCTTATTTTTTATAAATTTCTGTTCAGAGCGCAAGTAATTCCGGCCTATTTTAGTGATTCAGCTCAAGGAGTAGAATTGTGTTATCCACGACAGCAAGTTTGGTTTGTGTGTTTTAGTTCTGTCGACATTAAAACGAAACTCCTGCTACATAGCCGTCACCGTAGCCCAATTGATAGACCATCACACGCTGTCGTGCCTGGAGGTCCCTCAGAGCGGGGGCTGCCTCACCAGTGACACGCAGCTCTCACAGGGTGCTGTTTTGCTTAACGATACCCCAGAACAAAGGATGCCTCACCAGCGACACGCAGCTGTCACGGGTGCTGTTTTGATTGGCGATTCCCCAGAACAAAGGATGCCTCACCAGCGACACGCAGCTGTCACGGGTGCTGTTGTGCTTGGCGATTCCCCAAAACAAAGGATGCCTCACCAGCGACACGCAGCTGTCAAGGATGCTGTTGTGCTTGGCGATTCCCCAAACAAAGGATGCCTCACCAACGACACGCAGCTGTCACGGGTGCTGTTGTGCTTGGCGATTCTCCAAAACAAAGGATGCCTCACCAGCGGCACTCAGCTGTCAAGGATGCTGTTGTGCTTGGCGATTCCCCAAACAAATGATGCCTTACCAGCGACACGCAGCTGTCACGGGCGCTGTTTTGCTTGGCGACTCCCCAGAACAAAGCATGCCTCACCAGCGACACGCAGCTGTCACGAGTGCTGTTTTGCTTGGTGATTCTCCAGAACAAAGGATGCCTCACCAGCGACACACAGCTGTCACGGGTGCTGTTGTGCTTGGCGACTCCCCAGAACAAAGGATGCCTCACCAGCGACACGCAGCTGTCACGGGTACTGTTGTGCTTGGCGATTCCCCAAAACAAAGGATGCCTCACCAGCGACACGCAGCTGTCACGGGTGCTGTTGTGCTTGGCGATTCCCCAAAACAAAGGATGCCTCACCAGCGACACGCAGCTGTCAAGGATGCTGTTGTGCTTGGCGATTCCCCAAACAAAGGATGCCTCTCCATCGACACGCAGCTGTCACGGGTGCTGTTGTGCTTGGCGATTGCCCAAAACAAAGGATGCCTCCCCAGCGACACGCAGCTGTAACGGGTGCTGTTGTGCTTGGCGATTCCCCAAAACATAGGATGCCTTACCAGCGACACGCAACTGTCACGGGCGCTGTTTTGCTTGGCGACTCCCCAGAACAAAGGATGCCTCACCAGCGACACGCAGCTGTCACGCGTGCTGTTTTGCTTGGCGATTCCCCAGATCAAAGGATGCCTCACCAGCGACACGCAGCTGTCACGGGTGCTGTTTTGCTTGGTGATTCTCCAGAAGAAAGGATGCTCCACTAGCGGCATGCAGCTGTAACGGTTGATGTTCACGACTTCAAGGCAGCTCGCTTCAGGACAACAACGTCGCCTCCCCCCCCCCTCCCCGAATGTCACGAAGAGGCCACTGATCGATGACAGGGTCATCGTTGAAAACTCCCGGGGAAAGCGTCGACTGCAGGTTCAGTTTGCCACGTGGTTTCTTCGTGTTGTGCCACGTTGCAGACACGATCGAGTAGCACGTTGCAGACCAGTGAGGGAGGATAGAGGTGGTGAACGATTCGGAACTTGTGATTGGCCAGTCAATTCCCTCAACGAGGGAAAGAGGGAAGCAAAGGACATGAAAATCGGATCCGGACGGCTGTGGAGGGAAGACGCTCGGGGAAGCAAAGACGCTAGCATGTGGTGTGCTCCGATAGACGGAGCCGTCTTGTAAAACTGAACCATGTACTCTTTTTTTAATATAATCTTTTTTTTTCATTCTCTTCAACGTCACTCGGAACCCTTCTTTCTCCCGGCACCTGGCACCGCACTATCAAGGGAACATTCGCTGGCATCACGGACCCCCGATTTCACAACAAGCGCAGAGTTTGTGGGGTTGGTTGCCACCGGTGGTGAAGTCGTCTTTCCGCCAACTGTCTTTTTTATTTATCAAGTGTATAAAGTTACTTTATCCCCAGTATGATTCTTATTCTACCAATTGCACGATTCCATAAAAACATATCTCTTATTATTCTATCCATTTACCACAGGGAGCAAAAAGGGGATGAAAGACAGGGAGGTTAGCCAGTGTAATTACCCGCTGGTACTCTGTGCTGGGAAAAGGGGTAAAGGGAATAAAATTAGAAAGAGGGAGAATTGAGACAAATTCACACAATAACGCGCTGCCACGCGCTACAACATTCAAAGACGGTCGCACAATTCACAAGCCTTTAAAGACTTCAGCAGAGCCCTTAAGGCCTTGAGTGCCAAAACCCGTACGGACCAGTGTCCTAGAACTTTTTCTTCTGTGAAGCGGCGCTTCTCCAGTTTTCGAGCGCGGTCACGAGTATTTTTCTTGACACATAGGAGGTGCTCGATCGTCTCCTCGCAGCCGCAGATGTTGCAAGTAGGGCTGTCGGCCATCCCAATGCGGAACGAATAGGCGTTCGTGAACGCCACGCCAAGCCACAGGCAGCACAGAAGTGTCGCTTCCGCTCGTGGTTACCCTGGTGGAAGACGGAGTTGGAGACGTGGAATTCGACCTGTGAAGACCTGCGTTGGTGAATTCACTGGGGTTCCACAGAGTCGGCGTAAGATCGCTTGCGAAGGAGCGAATACTTGTGGCTGCATCTGTTCTTACAGTGGTATTGCTATAACATGGCCACCATCGTGGGCCGATCGGGCAGTGTCATCCGCACTGTGATTTTTCGAAATTCCGCAGTGACCCGGCATTCACTGGTATAGATGATGTTGTTTTCCTGACGATTGTGTGATGGGCGAGTAGTCGGATGTCTGCGACTAAATGTACGTTAGGTCCGTGGTTAAAAGGAGACAGGAGAAACTGGAAAGCTGCCTTCGAGTCACAAAAGATGGACAATGAATGTGATGATTTCTCATGGGGTGCGTCTGTGAGTGCGATGCTCCAACTCTATAACGCACTGTTCCTGGGTCTCCTGCGCTATAGCTTACCTCTACTGGGTGATACCGGTAAGACCAACCTGCGTGCCCTCCATTCTGTGCAATCTCAACCTCTGCGAATATGTCTTGACATTTTCAAGTGTGCATCCACAGTAGCAACGATAGCCATCGCGCATGACCACACCATCAGTACGTACTACATTCAAGTCGACGCTTTAAGGAGGCACATCAGGCATTTTTCTCGACTTCAATCGCATCATCTCGCTTCCCTTCCTGCCGCTCGACCTCGTTCAGCGTTTAGCAGGATTATTGCCGCCAACCATGGAACATTAGCGTCTCACTTCAAGCCTGCAGCACAACCATCTCTACCGCTGTGGTGTCTTCATCGACTCCAGGGCCTTCTCGTCATTCCCGGCATCAAAAAGAAAACGAACGGAGATGTCATCTCTCTCCCTCAAACAAACCGTGCTTTCATTCCTACATGAGAAGCGTAAAGAACGTATCCACGTCTACACGGACGGTTCTGTCTCCTCTAAAATTTCAGCTGGAGCAGTGGTAATTCCCGCAATATCTGTCACCATCAAATTTAGGACATCTTACATTACATCATAGAATGCTGCAGAACTCGCAGCTATCCGTACTGACTACGGGCTTTATTATTATCACTGCGACCAAGCTGCGCACGTGTACTTTTTCGACGATGACAAAGAATCATGCAAAGCCTAGGCATATTTACGAATCTATGGGGAGCAAAGCTTTAGTTAGCTAAGTGGTTAATTAGATGCTATACAGCAGCGATGCGTGCAACTGTGTTTACTTTAGTCATAGGCACCGTGTAACCTCATGCAATATTTATGCTTGCACACCACAAAGATCACAACCTATATCTCACGCAATTTTTATATTTATGCACTACACCAATCACAAGCTATGCCAAAATATTTTTTTTTAATGCTAATGCTAAATTAGGCGGATGCACAATGCGAGACGTCTACACAGCGATGCCACAAGGACCAAGGCGATGTATGATGCTTGTCGTGAGAAGAATTGTAATAATCCTCTCTCTCTCTCTCTCTCTCTCTATGTAGAGAAAAGTACGATGCATATCAAGTTACATCTAATAATTCTACACCGCTTGTGCCACAGAGACACGTATCCACACTCGAGGATTAGCCAAGGAGGAGCACACACCCGTTGGCCCATACCCAGCGCCTAACTCAAGGACAACCAAATTAATCAAACAAGTCGTCGAGTAATACTCTGTTTCATTAAAAGGCCCATGTGCTTTAGATATACCTATGAGCCGACGTTATACGTGCTGGACTTGTGTGGGGATTTTTTTTTTATTACGCAGAACAGAGATGGCGACCACTGACACAACTTTGTCAGCATACAGGATTAGTACAAGCTCGTTTGTTGGAGTTTGCACACGACGCACATATACCCTTCGTGTGTGTATGCACAAACATATCCGCCAAGATGAATGCGGCCACGCCATACCCGGGGACGTAGGCAAAAAAAAAAAAAGAAAAGCTTCGCTCTCCTCTCCTGAAAGTCAGCGCTTGCTCTTTCCTTAGAGCAGGAAATTA